>NW_009916797.1:0-1716 GCF_000696875.1 Nestor notabilis | reverse complement strand
CTCTTTCCAGGCATGCTGCTTTCTGGGGTCATGATATGCCTCTGGATTCTTGCAGCTTCATTACCGGGCAGCATCACAAACTCCAGAGCTCAGCAGCTCTTCACCTGCTGCTAAATACCTTCCCCTTCTTGATATTCAGCTTCCTCACAGCTTATCGCATCTCCCTGTAAATATGCAAAGTACATATGCTTATCCAGCAAAACAGTATGCCACAAATGTTACACACAGACAACTCCTTTTGAAAGGTCTTGAACTAACTTGTTTACATATTTCTTGGTCTTGACTGTTCTGCAAGATACTTTAGCTCTTTTTCTTCTTATGTTGGTGTTTACCTACCATGCTTTCTTTCGCAAACGTTGTTCAACATTGAAGCTGACTTCAGGGTTGAAAGGCTGGACAATTTCATTCAGGTTTTATCAACAATAATCTAGATTCCTGCACTGGTCTTTTACTGTAAACCAGTGAAATGTAAACTATTATAATTCAGAGGACCTCTAGCAACAGCCTGAAGGTTTTGATGGGATCTCCAGGAGTTTTAGGATTTGTTTTTTTATTCAGTATTTGCTAACTTCTAAGACTTCTGTATTTCTACAACTTACCTACAAAACACGTAGTGACAGCTACACTCTGTAGTTAAACCAAGCTGGTGAGGAATGCACATTGTGACAGTTCTTCAGTGAGCGTGTAAGGGCTTTATATGGACAACATAACAATATGCAGCATTTTCACTTGCTCATGCCAGTAGTTCTGAGGCCTGTCTTTTACAGAGTACATTATGAATACCTAGGCATAAATAAAATATGACCTGTACTGAAATGTAATATATAATGTTCCAAAGAGATAAAAGCTATTCTGTGATCATCAGCTACCAATTAAAAATGCATTGGGTCAGCAGGAAGTGTTTGAACACAGATTTATTGATTGTGAAGATTTCCACATGAACACAGAACTGCTCCTCACCTCCCTATGCTGTCACATCCATCACACTCTGCAGTGCTCTGCTTTTTGTATCTTCGTGGTGGTGGCTTCTGTAATTTTGGGATGGTTACACTGAAGTTGGAAGCTGTCCAAGTTATTTTCTGCTACTCTTCATGTTTTTGTCTGATGATGTGGATCGCTGACTGAGTCAGGGTACACTCATTCAGAAGTCAGTTTAGAATGGGGACATTGGGCTGCATTGCAAACAACAGTAACACGAAGGCTGCTACTGCAGACTTACCTCTCGAAGTACTTGGAGCGAACTCAAAGCAGCTTGTGGTAAGAGGAGCAGGGAGCCCCTTACTGGGCTTGAATTATCGCTGACAGGAGCATTTTGTTTCCAGTTCTGTGGCCTAAGCTGCATGATGACACCAAGGGTATTTTGGTGGAGCTGATGAATGAATGAAATGAATGTTAAGATGCTTCTTTCTTTCCACTTGGTTTTCTTACTAAAACAAAGTATTTTATGAACTCTGCTGAGTCTGTAACAGCTGGCCTTGTGAACCTCAAATGCTGTAATTCTGAAGGAAGGCATTTCACTTTTCCTTACCAATTATACCAAATTAAGTGCCTTCCATTAGGCGTTTCCCTGATGACAGCTACACGCCGTTGCTAACGGGCCTCTTCCCCGATCCAGCGGGCAGGAGGCTGGGGTCCTGCTGGACAGCCTTGGGGGCGGGCGGGCGGACGAGTAAGTGAACAAACCCGAGGCCAACGGGACGCCCAAACCACCCCAGC
>NW_009916796.1:71532-82743 GCF_000696875.1 Nestor notabilis | reverse complement strand
GTTAAAAGGAGCAGGAGCCTAGCTGAGAGAGTTCAGAGTTCATCTCTGTATGCTCACTGTCTTCCATTTAAATGTACACAAAGGACTAATACAGTACCCGCTCTCCCCTGGGCTGTCTTTGATACACTCTGCTGTGCCTGGACTCTGCCACTCCTCCTATCAGTCTGATCCTACTTCTATTAGCCCACTGTGCTCAGCACTGTAACCTCATTCAGCTAGAGCTCTGCATGCAGGCTAACAACTTCAAGGCTCTGTCAGGCATTGACACATGCAGGCTCCAAGCGGGAAGCTAAACACTCCCCTTCACCTCCTCTCCAGTTCCACATTAACCTCTATTAAGTGCAGGAAAAACACAAATGCTGTAGTGCCATCATTCAGGTTTTAACTACCAGTGTATATTTAGATATTCAGCCAGCTTGCCACCTTCAAGAGCGTAATCAGCGAACCTTCTGGTTCCTCCCCTTTCTTGCAATGAGAGCAGTAAATAGTGAGAGAGTTTGGGGAATGCAATGGTAGAAGGTCTGGGTTGGATATTTATGGCATAGGCATAAAAATCTGAGACAAAACTTTGACAGCACTGCCTATGCTTTTTGAGGTAACAGTATGTGTTATAAATGGAAAATGAGACAAAAATGGTCTCATTCTAGGAGAATCAAGCATGGTATCTTCAAAACATACTCTCTTTGAAAGCCAGGCTGTAGAAAAGACTCAGTGCAATCCTAGTCTTCAAGCTCTATCGCGTTCTGATCCAAGCACTGAATGTATCAAAGTCCGCTGGATGCTGCGGGCAGAGAGAACGTCGCTGTTTCTGGCTCTTTCCAAGTATAGGAATTGTCTGCCAGCATTTCCTTGGGAAGCAGCACCCTCGCTTCCCGCTCTGGGGCTCGCTGCCAGTGCTCACCCACCTTGTGGCTCACTCCCACTCTCCAGAGAGCCGTCAAGACTGGGGCAGATTCATTCCCAACTCCAGTATGTCTAGCCCACACATCGCCGTACTTGGATTAATTAAGCATGTCTTACCCTGTTTTCCTGGTTTCCTCTTTGGACAGCATATAAAAGAACTACTTTACTCCTGAAAATTAATTAAAATCAATAACAATGATACATGCCATCTCCTCTCTAATGATTAGCACATCAAACTTCTGTGACTGGAAGGGTTCTTAGTGTCCTAAGTGGGACGGGACTTCTCTATGTCTGCCAATCTGCAGTAATCACCTTCTTTTGGCCATACAGGGACATCCAGCTCTGCAATGAAATTTCATTTCTTTCTGCCATGATGCTCCATCCAGGCGTTTTCACCCAATCTCACAGTATTTCAGTATTCTCCTCTTTTGAAAAACAATTCTAGAAGGAGGGAGCAGAACAGACACAATTGAAGTTGATAGTACTAGATTGTTTTTTGACAATTTTCCTGTGATAATCCTTCAGCAAGGTGTCAAGCCCCTTGCCTGGGAAGGATGGCTGTCTGGAATGCATTACTGTAACCTGTCTTGGGCAAATTTAAACAAGTGTTCCGTACAGCATACAAAATGGAGTTCAGGAGACAAAATGGAGTATCAGTTTAATACAGACATACCACTCTGCCAAACCACGTCAAGAAAGGGATTTTCCTTCATGTAATACTGTTTACAGAGCATTTCTGGTTTTACCTTTAATGGTTGTCATAACAAGATCAACTGTTTCTTTAGCATAGCCATTTGATGATTTACATTGTATCCCATCATTATTTTAGTCAAATTTCAGCAGCTTTGAGTAAAATAAATTATTCCACTGTCATCAAGCAACCTGAGACAATGCCCACTCTCGGCATTTAGTTTAAAATGAACACAATTACGTAGTTTTAAAGGTTTTTCAGGATTAGCGGCTTTTGGATAACGTAAGTTACAAATGATATCTATAACATGTAAGTACTAAAATCATTAAATCACTGGAAATAAAGAACCTTTTTACAGAATGTTATTGCAGCATTGTCTTAAAATGAAACACAAGATTTGTGCTGAGGTGCCATCAGAGCAACATAAACTATGGTTAAAAGGTATAGCTAAAGTTTAAATTTAAATCTAGATTCCAGTTCCAATCTAAGATGGGAGAAATTTGTATTTATATTATGTGCTTAATAAGACAGGCTTTGAAGATCTGTAACATCCTTTGAAGAAAGTGGGATGTTGAGTCCAAGTAGCTTTACCCAGAAGCTGAACTTATTAAATACAACAACTTTCACCAATTTGATCATCTCTCCCCTTGCATCTTCTCCTTTAATCTCCTCATTTCAGTATATCACTGTTGAAATAAATTTGTCCACAAAACAGTATCCAAAGTTGATCCCACTCCATACTTCACCCCTAAACTTGTTGTGGCATCAAAAGGTCTAGTATTCGTCATGCTCCCCTACCTGCACTGCATTTGGACGAGGTGTAGGACTGTTATACTGTGCTGCACTTTGGTATGAACTAGAAGCAGCTCAAAGAAAGATCCATGTGCTTGTTTTCTTTTCTTCTATCTAATACAAGTATGCCTGCAGAACTTAGGGCACGTATATGTACGAGTGTAAAGAGAAAGGAAATATGCATCAGAAGTTGAAAACTGGTTGAAAAAGGAGCAAAATAAACCCTGACTTCTCTCAACAACAGGGTGACTTGATGTAGAAGAAGGTAGCCTGTGGGGAGGGGAGGACACATATTAAAATCCATGGTAAAACCATGCCTGATAAAACAGCCTTGACACTCTGGATATTTGCTGAACTCTGTCATAGCTCTTGCATCAGTAACAGTCAGCTAGTGTTTCTGCAGTGTTTCTGTAATCACCTTGCTAACTTGTATGTTTAAATTGCCTTTAATAACAGGACTTGCTTATTTTGTGCATGTTAGTTGCTGACCACTACAACTTGTCTTACAAAGGGTTATTCTAGGGGAGATTCTAACTGGCCATGCCATTGTGTGGCCTGTATGTTTTATTTATAATACTAATTTAAATAAGGGCTATGATGCAATTCTGAATATATATTAAACCCAGCTCCCAGTTATATATCTTTTCATATTGCAATGCAGTCATATTCTTAGTTTGCTCTCACCCAAACTTCTCATGCAGTTGCACTTTAATATGAAAAGAAATGTTGTCAGGAGTAGTTATTATCATACATCAGAATATTGTATTAGCATTCACTTTTAATAGATTAAAATGAAAGATTTTGAAATCTGCCCTTAATGATACTGAAGGATCTTGGAGACACGTTGGGCAAGCTTTAGATGAAATGTCGTATGATATATATACATCATACATAGGTTCATAAAAGACAGTTCATTTAACTGCCTGCCTTTGTGTTTTATCTGTTCTGTTTGGATGAATCATCCACAGGTTAAGTGATGCTTGTGCAGTTTCTTTGCCTGAAATCAGTCACAGAGAGTGTCAGGGAAGCTTAGGGAGTACAAGCTTCTTGTACACCTGGGGTTGATAAGTAAAAGAAGACAATTTTGGAGGCACAGAGTATAACCTGGAATAAAAAAATGGTGGTTGGAGGCATCTTTGGGTCATATCTGCTGATCTTTTCACTCAGCGTCTGATCCAGATAGGTTGTTTGAACTACTATTGCATAAATCATCTCACTTGTAAAGCTGAATTCAGTGTGGATGTAGTATGAGTTAAGCTGTCCTGGAGGAGAGTTGTTGAGAGTTGACATGCTGCAGAGCCTGCATCTTACAAAGCAGTGTATTAAAGGTGAAATGATTCAATATTTATTTCTGGGGGTTAGGGGCTTGTTCTGGAAGCTTCTGAAAAACATGGGAAACAAACAGAAGTAGGACCTTCCAGCTGATCAAATCATTGGCATTTTTTTCTTAGTCTATTGTTTTGATGTGGGATAGTCACATTTGGCCAAGGCAGGCACAGATACAATGCGCTGCATCAGTGTCCTTGAACTTGTCATTGAAGGCTTGTGCACCATTTTTTTTTTGCTGGGGTGGGATGTATAGGTAATCATAGGTCATCTGTATTCCACTTTTCTTTGGTATTTGGGAAAGGGGATGATGAATAAACAACACAGCATTGAAGTAAACATTTTGTTTAATTTTGGTATTAAAAAAAATCATATTTTCACTATTTTATAAACATCTTAGTAAACACTGACAACTTGAAGAAGGCATCTCCTGACAATACCTACTGCAAGAATTGCATGTGTATATGCTTTGTTGTTTGAGATTACTGTGTTTTTCAGGCTCACATCCAAAATCTTAGGAACTGCCAAGAAGCCGTGCACCACACTGCACTAGACTGAGGACAGATAATAATTTATATATCTGTAGATGCAGTACAAATACTAAGATGGTAACAGTGTTGTCAGCTAATACATTTTAGTCCCCATCCTGCAAATATAAAGAGTGCAAAAAATACACATTGCATCAAAACTTATTAAACCATACAATGTATTACACATCTTACACATACTTCTAACGAGCAGATGCTAAATACTGCAGTGACTGAATTCCATGTTTGAATATTGACAAAATTAAATAATAAACAGCTGATAGGTATTTTTAGATGTTAACAGGTCACTCGGATATACAGACATTATGCATGAATATATTTTTCTAGGATATTTCCTAACATATCAATCCAAAATGATGCAGAAGGTCATTTCTCATTTAAGGCCAAGCCAAATGAGGTAACTTCTTTAGGTATACTGGGTTTCGGTTTCACTGATACATGCTGACATTAAGCCCACAGACCATGGTAAAACAAAAGCATTCCAAAGCTAAGTAGAGGTCCACAAGCAGTGAACAGGAAAGGCTAAGATACAAGATCCTATCAGTGCTGGAGGCACCTCTAGTAGCAAGACACATATCAGGTAGGCATGTAATCCAAGAACAACACGCAGAATGATGAAAATTTCCAGGTTTCACGGAAAAATACCTTAGGGAAAATTTTCTGTGAATGCAGATTTGGTGATTGTAAGCTTGGGAGCAAGGACAGATGACCAAACATCCAAAAGAGGGAGTTAACTGGAAGACTAGTATACTTCATAAAGATTCTTAAATCACAGGTTTGGGTTTTATGGAAAACAAAACAAATTGAAATAACCACTGACTGTATCTAGACTGTATCTAGTATGCAGAAAAGGAAAGAAATTTCTTTATGTTCATTGCACCTAAACACATGCAACATACTATTTCAATTAGAGTAGTGTTTGCAATGTAGTGCAGCAAATATATGAAGATAAAGAGGGAAATTCAAAATAGGAGACTTAAGGAATCATGATTTCCAGGGCAGATAGAACTACCATAACCAGCCAGTGTAACTATCCTGTCCATAGGATTTCTTATAAATATGGTATGGGATGCATCTTTTCTGAAAGAGGTATCTAACTTCATTTTAAAATGTCTGAGAAATGAGGAGTTTGCTGTTGACATAAAGCTTAATTACCTTCCAAAGTAGGAACTTGTATCTTAGTTCAGGACTGCATTTCTATAACTCCCCTTTCTCAACACTAGATCTCATTATACCACTGTCAGGAAGGCTGACATCTTGCTAGCAGACATCTTTCCAGGGTGTAAGTACCAATCGCAGTGATCAAGGCACCTTTCAGCCTTTTGTCTGACAAGCAGAGTAAGTTGAGCTCCTGTAGGCCTTGCACTGGAGCACTTGGTTTCCAACCGCAGGGTGTGAAATCTCTCTTCAGAATTTCACCTGTCCATCTGAGCAGAAGAAACAGTGCATTTTTTCCAGTGTGCAAACAATCCAGACACTAAAAGATTCTCCCCAGTCTCTTCTTTGAATGCTAATAAATAGGAATATTCTTGAATGAGAAAGTGAAAGAAATGACAAGTGTAAATAAGAAACAATAAAGAAAAAAAGCATCAATCCTTATCTAATCCAACTACCTCTGTTCCATCAAACCTCAGAAATACTCCCTATGGCAGATCTGTGCCCGTGACTTAATCTTTTCCCTCCCATGAAACTAGAACTTCTGACAGATAGGCTGTGACGATCTATTAAGTAGCTCTGGCCAGGAAAGGCAGACCATCAACTGTTGTGCCAGGAGCTGGCAGTTGTTCATTTCTACTAATGCTGTTACAAGCCTTGTATTTTTTTTGGAAAGAGGATGAACAGCTGGAAGCTGAAACCTTTTGAGCCACCTCAGCAAAAACCAGTAGAGCTATCTGCCAAATCCATAGTTTGACTTTGCCGCCTTGGTCTAGTTGAATATACTTGCACCGTGCAGGTAGAATATCCTGAACTCGGCACGGATCGAGCAATGTCCGTGGGATGTTTCACTGCCACCTTCTGTAGGTGCAGAGCAAGCTCAACAGTGGGGCTTTGTAAAAAAGCTGCCATGTCATCAAAAATAATGGCTCATGTCCAAAATATGTCACTCTAAGCATTCACAGGAGGGGTCAGGTGAAAGTTATTTCAAACAGACCTCGTAACAGCTGGAAATTTGAGGTTGATGACTGTTTTTTCTGCTGTTGTTCATTTCTACTTGAAAGGTTTGAAAAGATTTTTCCCTACCTCCTGAGCAGACACTGGGACTATAGTTGCCCTGTTGGCACCACCACTTGAGCGGGTGTGACAAGAGTTCTGTGGGGACATTTTCCAGATTACATAAGAAATCAATAGTTTTATACTTCTTTGTGTTGGTACAGTATGAGGCTTCAGTTCTGGCGGTTTTCCTCCATCTAGACCTTCAGATTTTAATCAACTCCTTTCTGTCACACTTCTGTTACTTCTTAACTGCAGCTGAGGGGAGAAAAGCCAAAAATAAAAATAAAAAAAAAAGCTCTGTGTACATTTCCAGGAATGGTATTTATCATTTATGGAAGGGTATTTTTTCAATTCTGATTATGAATGTTTGTTTTATTCACACATCGAGCGAACTATCCTTTTATGCCATACAGTCGGGAGGTATACTGTTTCATGCATTCAGATGTCTGAAAGCCTTCTGGAAATATCTTTCCTTTATGATATGGGAACATTTCAATAGGAGGGGGTTTAATTTGTTTTAAAATTTCAACTCTTGTTCTGTTCAGAAGCTGAAGTTGGAATCCATTAAGATGCATTTTAGCGCAGTTTCTATTCTCATCTTCCTTTTCTCAGTAACTGTGCAATTCACTTAGTACTTCATTACAACCAACAGCAATATATATACATGGTGCACAAAATGAGCCATTTTGTTTTAAAACAGATTGCGGATGAAAGGAAACCATTCATTTCTTGCTCGCTAGCTGTAATTACTAGAGCGCTAATTACTCCAAATCACTGACATACAGGGTCAATAAGGATGACAACAGGAACATCAAAGACAAGATGCACACATGCAATTACAAGTCTCTAAAACCAGGCTGTAATATTATTTTATGGCTACTGTTTTTTTTTAGTCAATGCTGAAAAATGTTCAAGTTTGCTAAATGTTTACTATTACTTCTTTTGCAGTTTGACAGTGAGAACATGTATATGAGTATGACAGAGCCGAGCCAGGACTATGTGCCAGCCAGCCAGGTGGGTTAATTAATCTTCTCTGCCTTGTTTCAAATTGTAATTAAACAAATTCAAAGAGTTGCATTGCAAATGAGTGGCACTATCAGTAACTGCTGCAATCAGGAATAATCATAATTTATAAACAAAGCGTTTAAGCCTTGTTTCCAGTTAATGAGGTAGAGCTGATAAAACACCAGAGTTGGCGTTTGTTGAAAGATACTACCTTGTTTCCTCTCCAGAATGCAAGCAGCTGTTTTGCCAGCATGATCTTTCCTAAACAGTTGTTTTACCTTCAGGAATTAAAAGTCCTTACAGGTGCACGTTATTTGTTTCTCTGACTGCAGACAAGTTAATCATTATAAGCTACACATGTCACAAATAGCATTAATTATCACTCATAGGCCAGTTGTAGCTGAAGAATTGCATTTTTAACACTAATCGAACGGCTGAGGAATGTTGCCAGTGTTATATGATTAGCAGTGGGGTTAAGGCAATGTCTTCTGTAGGCTGCAGCCCAAAAGTTTTAATGTGATACAGGTTCTTTACAGATATTTTTGAATCCTTTCCCTTTTGGGAACACTGAATTCTGATACTAAGTGTATATTTAAAGAATCTTCCCCCTTTCCACTTGAACCCTAACATACTATAGATTTCTAAGAATGAATGAATAAAATCTTTTAATTACTTCTTAAAAACCAAAAATAGCTTTGAAATTTTTGATTTGTCTACCTGTAGCTACATCTGTGTGCAGGAGAGAAATTTTCATTTACTTCACATGTTTTGGTCAGTTCAGTCCCACGTTAGTAAGCGATGGTGACAGTGGTGCAGGTCTGTTACATTGTGTTAGAAATTGCCCTGAATAATCAGACTTGGGGTCTAGGTCATGCAATAACGCAGATCCAGGAGTGGCTAGTCTGATATACCGCTTCCTGACAGGGCCAGTAGGATTATGTGAAGAGCTCTCATGAGGTGGGAAATCAAGTTTGCATGCATAGCAAATGTGTGTAGATGAGCAGGATTTAATTTAGCAATCAAGAGCTTTGGGAAGTGACAGTACATTCAGAGCTAAATGTCTTCATGAAATAAGGTTTTTCAGGTATACAGGTTCATTTGGGGGCAGGGAAGCAGGAGGTTGTGTGAGATGAGCTGCATTGTTCCATCTAAAAGACCATCTTTAAAATGTTCCACCATGTTTCTTCCCAGACTTCTGGGAAGTTAGTCTGAAATACCTTTAGAGACCAACTGTACTTTGAGGTTAGGATTTGTGTGTGATTGAACTTATTCAGCTAGGAACCCTCCAAGATGCAGAGGTAGTTTAGAATAGAACTGTTTGATTAAAAAATGAAAAATTATATTATTAATTTTTCTCTAACCATTAATCCCAAAACTGTACTGACAAGTTTTAGTATTACTATTAGATTAAAGCAGCCTAGTATCATCTCATTTATGCCTTAAGGGTTTTGAAGTGCAAGGGCTAATTGAATTTGTTTGAAACAGTAGAAATACAAACTCTGTGAATGATTGCTGTTATAAGGCAGCTGCTACCTTTCAGAGAATCATTATGTCTGTCTTAAATAGTTTTGAATAAAGAATTGCAAATCTACATTATACATCAGAATTATTTTTCTTCTGTTGATATTTTTGTACTGTGTGTGCATGTGGTTTAAATAATTTAAATGGCATATTGAAAAATTAAGAGTATAAGTTTTAATCTTTTATGTGGTTTCTACATGTGCTAACAAGGCCCAGATCCTCGGAGATATTTATGCATCTAACACTCACTGGGTTCAGTGGAAGTAAGGTGATTAAAGTACCTTTAAAGATCCAGGCCTAGATATTTTAAGTGCAAATGATTTTGTCTTCAAGGAAAAAAAATCTATCAAATGTGACATTTCGAAATGCGAAGATGACAGAAAACCCTGGATGCTTACTAGGGGCTGGAACCAAGAAAGGGCTTACAGACTTAAAACCTAGCTATGGCAAAGCCAAGCTCTTGGGGGCCTGGCTCCCAGGTAGGTTCAAAACCCAGAGGCAGGTGTCAAAACTCTCTGTCCTGTGCTGGGGGATCTGGCAAGCGCCATTGACAGGCACAGTATTTTACCAAGTGCACATGGGTCAAACAGCCCCCTGTGCCTGTTTGAGAGGAGCTGTCAGCCTTGGGCTGCCAAACCTTCCTCACCCTTACTGTGATTCTCTCCTGCCACTCACACCATTGCAGTGGGGTTTTAACTGAATATATGTGAAAGCCTGTAATCATAACGATATTTTTTTAAAAAGGGGACAAAAATCCACACTAGGAGCAGGAAGCCAGGGTGTGTTGGAAACCTGCCTCTCTCTTGTTTCAGCGAGAACCTGGGACTGTAAGAGAAGCCCTCCTAAACCTGTTCCTGATGTAGATAGCTGCTAGTCATTCCTCAAAGGAACTAAGCAGCTGTCCATTGAAAGTACTGGTGAGGTCTTCACCAACTGTAATGGGGCACCATTCCTATCTATCTCAGGCATAAACATTTGGTGGTCACCCAAAACTGGTGAACTGGCTACTGTTTCAACATCCACTCTACTTGTTAAAATTGGAGAGAATATGATATTCACTGCTCTGAAAACAAAATGTGAAAGGTTCTACAGCTTACTGGGGAGGAAGAGGAAAGGATGGGACTGTATTTTCTGGTCCCTGTTTTCAGGACTGTTTGTTCATTTTCCTTTCACTGTTAGTGGAAGTAAAACAAATAATGCCATAAAAAGAGATGAGAAAATGTTGTCTCCCAGATGAAAGTCTAGTCGCTTCATCCATAGAGCTTTCTCCTGTGTCCATTTTGCATCTGTTCTCATGAGCCTTGCAGTTGCTTGACCTCAGCAAGAGGAGTGCAGGCTCCTTCCCACCCTCAGTAACTTGGCAAGATCAGAGATGAGGGTTTGAATCTTGACAGACTGAGGAGTGAATTCATTTTTCCACTTTCCTTGATGGATGCACATCTGTTAACTAAAATATGAATCCCACATGTTATGAGATGCATGGTTCTATCAGAAACTTTTATTCTAGCTTTGATTGGTCATGCTCACTGAGTCAGACGTGAGCATCATTTTCTAATTTCAGAATCTGACACAGCTTATTTAGGAAGTAGGTAGGCAAACAGTCATGGTATGCACCACCAAAGACTGAGCGGTTTTCATTAGGCTGTCTTAAGGATTATGTGACTGTACGGACAGGATTTTGAGGGTCCTGATGCATGCTGACATGCACTTCTGTTCTTTCAGTTTACTGCAAAATGTTCATATCCAGAAAAACATCACCTTATATTATTTTAAGGGTTTTAATCAATTTATCCCCTTTAGGCTAACATAAATAAAAGCTCAGCCATTGGACAGGAAAAATACAGTTTTATTCCTTTTGCTATATAACATCAAACATCTGCATAGATTAGTAATCCAAGACAAGTTGCCTCACAGCATGCCTCAACAATTATCATTTCTGTTCAATTTTCAAATCAGTACATGCTTTGGGACTTACAGACCAAGTTGCTAAGTAGCAACATATGGCTCACTACTGTTCCTGTGATGTTGCTGCAAGCAAATAGCATAATTCTATACTTGAAATGATTTTTACAGAAAGCCAGTGCTGGAACTGAGCCAGAAGTGTAAGTATACAGTAAAAATTAATGATATTCTTTTAAACTGTCCCAAAAGGCTGTTTGGCAATGTTGTCTCTGTGTACGTTTTATAGATACGTGTAAGTCCTGTATTTTT
>NW_009916796.1:1532-66532 GCF_000696875.1 Nestor notabilis | reverse complement strand
TCACACACTGTGGAGGACCAAGTGCTTTTCTTTTCATGACAGAACAGTGAAAAGGATGTTGTACAATGACTATGCTTGGGTCCCTGATGGGGGTGCATTAAGGAGGGTGGGAGGGTGGCACACGTGATCAGGGCAGGTCTCTGGATTGGAGGTCTGAGAATGCCCCGTTTGTGCCTAAGGCTCTCAGGTAGTCCAAAGGAGTTGCTTTTCTGATTGATCAGTCATTCTAAAAAAGACTGGCACTTCTCTTATAAATTTACTCAAACTTTAAATAGGAAAAACAGAATCATAGGACAGTTTGGGTTGGAAGGAATCTTCAAAGGTCATCTAGTCCACCCTTCCTGCAATGAGCAGGGACATCTTCAACTAGATCAGGTTGTCCAGAACCACATCCAGCCTGGCCTTGAAAATTTCTGGGGATGGCGCATCCACCTGGGCAACCTGTGCCAGTATTTTACCACCATCACTGTAAAAAACCTCTTCTTCACATCCAGCCTGAATCTCTTCTCTTTCAGTTCAAAACCATTACCCCCTGTCCTGTCGTTACAGGCCCTACTAAAAAGTTTGTCCCCATCTTTCTTATAGGCCCCTTTTAAGAACTGAAAGGCTGCAATAAAGTCTTTCCAGAGTATTCTCTTCTCCAGGCTGAACAATCCCAACTCTCTCAGCCTTCACTTATAGGAGAGGTGCTCCATACCTCTGATCATTTTCTGACCCTCCTCTGGACCCATTCCAGCAGGTCCATGTCTTTCCTGTACGGAGGACTCCAGAGCTGGATGCAGTAGTCCAGGTGAAGTGTCACCAGAACAGGGTAGAGGGGCAGAATCACATCCCTCAGCCTGCTGGCCTGGCTCCTTTGGATGCAGCCCAAGATATGATGGGTCACACTTCTGGGTCTTTGTTTGAAGGGAAGTTTAAATGCTTTGATTACATTATTGGTTTTTCCAGAGCCCAGATCTTGTAATCTTCTATAATATTTGTGCTTCTACTTATTGTAATCTTTAAAATGTATTTCGGTTTTAAAACCTCATTGAAAACACGTATCCCAGTGAACCTCTATAGTATATATTTGAAATTAATGTAATTAGCGAAAAGACTGTCAAGAATGGAATCTTGAAAAAAGTCTATTCTTATACATAATTCTGTTAACTTTGAATACGTGATTGTTTTAAATCAATAATATCATTGCCAGCACATTCTCCTTCTTGAAAATAGAATTCATCTGGTACTGGAAAATTAATGTTTTGCTTGAGGCTTTGCCCTTTACCTAATGTAAATTAGAGAAATTGATTAACACAAGAGAAAAAAGTTATACCTTCCCCTGTAATATAGTTTTGATAGCTATTGCTTGATAAATTAGTATATTATGTGGTTTAAAATGAATGTGATTTATTGCTGTTGTCTACCATATGAAGAAACACAAAAAAAATTGTTTGCAGGATCATTGACTTGAACATATCAATGGCACTGTTGGACAATTCTTGCTGAGTGTTAAGATGATTTATGTAACAGACCGAAGGTTTCCACAGTAATGTATTATTGTCTCAAGCTATCAAGCCTTGTTCATGCAGAGACAAAAGAAGCTGAAAACACTTCTTCTGAAGGTCCTCTGTTTAGAAATTAGAGATAAGGTTGATACCATTAGAACTCCTAGAAGTATCTGCTGTCACATATCTTACCCTAACTCTCAAACGTGCATAATGTACGTTGTGGTTTTTCCTCTTCTAATGAGCTTATTGTTTTTACATTACTCTGGATTTGTAAGTGTTTCAGTTATGTAACGTGTTCAATAATAGAAGAGGAGACAGCCTGAAGCATCTATCTTTTAAAAACTGGCATCTTTCCACAGTTCAGATCCAGAAGCCTTGGTGCAAATGAAAAATTAAGGCACGCTCTACATAGCTGGCAGTGCTATTCATTTAATTTAAATTAAATATCTATAGGCAAATTCCCAATTTTTAAGGAACCATTGCTCATACCAGATTCTGTTGAGTATCTGAATGGTTACTGAGCACACGAATTAGATTTACTTAATGTATGTGGTCTTCTGTGCTGTCATATATTTATTAACGGTTCTGCTCTTTCCAGAGGGATTTACACTGGATGTTTGAATGCTTGCTGCCTCTTGTGGTCAGTCTGTTTGAGGTATCTCATGCGGTTTCCATTCTCTGATTACTTTTTAAAGTTCTATTAAAATTATTTTGAAAGATAAGTAAGTTTTGCTGGCCAGTATACAGCCATCACTGTAGAGTATTTATGCAAAGGGGCTTTATTTTTACTTTCTTCTTTCTCCTTACTCTCTTTTCCTTAGTTCTTATGCAGCAGGGTGTGCAAGCATTTCCCTTATTTTTCTGATAACAAGTATCTGGGTTCCTCGAAAAGGAATACTAGATTTGTGTGTGTGTGTGTGTGTGTGTTGTTAGCACTGCAGGATGCTTATTCCAAATTCGAGTTACATGTGGCTAAGGTAAAGAACTGACATTTAACATACACCTCCCCCCCCAGTTTTGCCCCCCTTCCATAGCTTGTTGCTGGATTTGGCCAAGCTAAGTGGCATAAAAAATTAAATGAAGGTGACTAACAATGTCATTGCTCCGGAACAAAAATTGAGTCTTGAGTTGGACAGTGGCTCAGGATTAAGTGTGTATCATTTTATTTTGACAAGCTTTCCTCATAAAATTATAGGCTCAGGTGGCATAGATAGTAAGTTCTCTTGAACTCAGAGTGGGCATATCAAAGATCATCTGCTTTATGAAGTTTCAGTCATTTGAGGCAGAAATGTCACAAATACCTAACCAGAAACATGGAATATCTTCCTTTAGATTTAAAAAGACATCCTTGATTCAAAACGCTTCTTCATAGTATTTGTATCTGTAAATAGCCCAAATTTAAGGATGCTCATTCTAAGATTCCCACTGTGTAGCTTCCATCTGAAATGTACTGAACTCTGTTTATAATAAATACAGGTGTAATGAAAATCCTCTTTATAATAACGTAAAATTAAAGCCTGTGTCTGTTCAGTGCTATGCAGTAGGTTTAATGGTGTTAGTTTGCAGAGGGCTTTCTCTCTGGAATGTAATAAAGGTCCAGGAAGTTCCCCTAAACTGGAGAGCTGATAAACACCTCATCCACTCCCACAGTCATGAGATGAAAGTGAAGCCACTGGCAAAGTTCCTAGCAGCTTTGTGGTAAAGTAAATAAAGCATTTATTGCTACTCTTTTTTTGCTTCAAAAGTGAAAAAGCGAGCTTGCTAGTATTTCTGTGACCAGTACAATGAAAAGGAACTATTCTGTGTCTTTCTGCATAGAGAAAAGTCGTGCTGAGAGTAAAGCCAACTATCCATCTCTCTTGGAGGGGGAGAGGGGAAAGACCCTAACCTTTCTCTCCACCCCCAAAAAAAACCTAACAGAGCTGAAGCTACAGGCCACCATTCATTATTAATACATATGAGCTGTACTTACAAACTGTTATTCCATACAGGAACTGTAGCCTTCCCTAATTCTTTTGATGGTAGGTAACTGCTTTCATTCAAAATTCCAGGTAAATGGCTTGGGTTGGAAGAAGAGGTGCTCTAAGAAAGCCCAAAGTGTCAGTCAGTCCCAGGATGATGACTGGCCTGGGACTGGGAGTTGTTGCTGCAGGGAAAACCTCAAGCCTGGCCTTGTTCTGGAGTTCCCTTAAATGTCCTTTGGGGGAAGAAGGTAATAATATGATGTTCCAGGAGAGCCCATCGTCAGCACTGAATCAGTTGCATCAAGAGGACTACAGATGGCTCCTCAAGAAGGCTTTCCCAATGGCAAGGGGAGAGGTGGAAAGAAAGTAGGAGTGGGCGTTTGAAGCTTTTAGCTGCTATTGGCAGGACAGTCATATTATATTTTGTTCCTCACTCCTTCCCTCCACGTGCAGTTTTAACAGCCTTGTTTCTTGGATATGTTGGGTTTGCTGCAAATATATATAGGAGTTTTGGTTTCTGATGTGCCAGTGTGCCAAGTCATTACAAGAGTCTAAACCATGCTTTGGACAAGACAAACATGAGTACTGTCACATCACTGCTGAAGTGACTTCCCTGAGGAAGTTATACTTGTACGTGTTACATACACACATACTAAGTATGGAAATACCAAACTGGCTGAAAATGTTAGGTAACTGGGGTGCTCTGCAGATGCTTTCAAATATCTGTCCATACCATTAGTATATGGCTTGGATGCTGCCTAGCTTTATTGAAGTAGTCAGAGTTTATGTCTTAAAAAATCCCAGCATTTGAAGAAGTACAGGTGCTTGGATTATATGTTGGTTTGGTGTGTTATTATTGCCTTTGCTATGCTATACCTGCTACTTTAAGAAGCTTATCTAAGTGTAGTGGACAGTGATGTGGTAGATGATGTGGGATCAGATACACTCTAACTGGTTTGCAATCAATAACCACGGTGTGATTTCTATTTTTAAATAATCAGAGAATAACTGTCTATTTAAAATGCCTAGCCCACATAATATATGTCATTATTATATAGTTACAAATGATGCAATGTGGGTTGTGGAGTTTTATGCCACCCGTGTTTTACTTCCTTTAGAATAAGTGAAGCTAATGTCCTAATGGCAGTTCAATTGCTTCCACCATTATTGAAGTGTTACTAACTAAAGACATGTTTAAATCACAGAAAATCAAGTCTAACTGAAGTAAAACCTGGACTGTCCACATATGGCATGCAAAAAGGGTGTAAAAATAAGCAGATTTGCTGAATGCCTCCAATATTAATGGTGTAGGCACATCCAGCCTGTCAATATTTGGATAGGAATACTTTAGTAGCAAATGTAAGTTGAAGCCCCTTCTGTTCTTCTTGGACTGCTCCAGCGTGGGTCCCTGTGAGGTCACAAGTCCGGCTGCAAACCTGCTCCAGTGTGGGCTCCTCTCTCCATGGGGCCACAGGTCCTGCCGGGAGCCTGCTCCAGTGAGGGCTTCCCATGGGGTCACAGCCTCCTTTGGGCAACTCCATGCTCCAGTGTGGGGTCCTCCATGGGCTGCAGGTGGAGATCTCCTCTACCATGGACCTCCATGGGCTGCAGGGGCACAGCCCATCTCACCATGGTCTGAACCACAGGCTACAGGGGAATCTTTGCTCTGGGGCACCTCCTCCTCCTCCTTCTTCATTGACCTTGGTGTCTGCAGAGAGCGGTTTCTTTCACATATTCTCACCCCTCTCTCCAGCTGCAATTGCTCCTGCACAGTAACTTTCCCCCTTCTTAAATATGTTATCCCAGAGGCACTACCACCATCGCTGCTGGGCTTGCCCTTGTCCGGTGGCAGGTCCATCTTGTCATCAGGCTGTCATCAGTTCTATCAGGCAAAGAGGAAACTTCCAGCAGCTTCTCTTAGAAGCCACCCCTGTAGCCCCTGACCCACTACCCAACCCTTGCCAAGCAAACCCAATACAGACCTTAAGCTCACTTTAAGACACCTTTCTTTTCATCATCAATTTAATATAATAGTAATGAGCAAATAGGATATACAGTGTCCATAATCTTTTATTTATTTTTGCACAGTTTATACATTATGGTTAAGTAAATATGATGCATTGTCTTTTCCATGTGTAAGTCTCCTTCCAGTTTAACAGGGGTCTATTTTTACTGTATTTCCTTCCTTGGAGATGTCTCCACTGATGGCTGCATTGTGGCTTCTAAAAGCAGGGCAAATATGACTTACAAATGGTGGTAGATTCATACCAACTTCCTATTAAGAAGAGGGCAGAGGCAAGGGGAGAGCAAACTCCTATGGCAGAGGTAAAGAAACACAGCTGGAAAGCATGGGCATAATCATAGTCCTCACACAGAAGGATGGTGATAGCACTGCCAAACCTTTTCCTCTCCCTGTTCTGTTTTTATACTTTGGGATTTTTCTTTGGGTTTTGCAGTTTAGCCTTCCTGTTGTATTTCATACTAAGATATTTGATAACAGAGGTGTAATCCTTGTTGGGAAACAAGTAAAGCAAACAACCAAAACCACGGCAATGTGCACTAGAGTAGATTCTTCTGCATTCAGCAGCTCACGGAAAACATGTAACACTGTTGTTGGTCTGATTTAAGTTTTTATATCCATAGTTGTACAGAGAGTAACCTGAGGCATCAGGAGTTCAGTATTACTATGATGACTAATGAAAAATCCTTTTGTTTGTAATTGGGCATTGATTCTTCCTTTATCCTTCTGCATGAATTCATGCAGCGTACTGTCCTCCATTTGCAAACTGGCACTGGGGAAAACATTTTCTTCTGATAGCTGCTCTTTGAAATTGTGCCCTCATTTTTGTTTTTCCTGAAATACTTTGCAGGAGAGAACGTATTTAAGTACTTGCATTTCCAGAATTAACAAAAGCAGCATTCAGAGCAGGGCCGTGTTGCGGCAGAGGGGAAGGAAGGGTGGAAGTAGTCACTGCGCTATGAACCTCATGACTAGGGGTGTGGGATGTGCAAAGACTGATTGCTTGCAAAGGAGATGAGAACTGTGGCTGTTCTCAGAAAAGCAGACAAGGCTTTCAGGCTGAACCACTGCAGATGATCCCTTTAACTCTTGATTTGGATCATGTATCTAATGCTGCTCACCTTTTACCTCTGAGAAATACAAGCATACCCACCCTTATCCCCAAAATGAGCCTACCTGCTGTACAAAGAATATAGATAAATAATAGCAATTATCCACCTTGGTGCATTTCTTGGATTTTGCCTGTGGCATTTCCTTGGATCAGATTGGATTGGGTGACTTAAATGACAGTGGACAACAAAAGACTAAACAGTTGCTTTGTGGAGTAACTCAGATGACTGACAAAATGTATGTATTGTTGAGTTTATGGGTTAAGAAAGGAAAAAGCAGCGATTTTGAGACACCGTGGATGTATTTTTATAAATACAGAGTGTTTTCATATGAAGTATGTACTGTTTCTGTATTTATTTCTCTTTCTTTGTAGCAGAAGAAATACATGGTTCTCCTGTAAGCTCAAAAGCAGTATCTTTCTTCTTCACTAAGTAATTCTTCATCTGAGTAGCAGGGAGTCTTATGAACCATTTTGAGCTGATGTTAATTTTATAAATTGCGCTCTTTTTTTCCACAATTCCCATGAAAAAGGTATTCAGCTCAATGAACGCTCTTGGAAAATTTTAATGGGACCCTTGAAATCTGTTTGAATTCAGCTTCTTTAAAAAAAAAAATCTTTCTAATGGAAGCTGTGAAAGTGTCAGAGATTCTTATGCCTTAGAGGCAGTTTTTCTTCCATACATAATGGTGAAACTCCACTGTTATAATATATGGGTGTTGAAAATATTCTCTTTGTTAAATTGAAGTTCCTGCTTAGAAGTATGTGAGTTGGGCTCTTTATGTTTGTTTTGTGTGACTTACATTATTATTCTTGACCAGTATTCATATGATTTTCATAGCGCTTTCTGTTTGGTGCTTTATTTTCCAGTCTTTTCCTGGCCCAAGTCTTGAAAGTGAAGATTTTAACATACCTCCTATAACTCCTCCATCATTGCCTGACCACTCCCTGGTGCACTTGAATGAGATAGAGTCTGGGTACCACTCTCTGTGTCATCCCATGAACCACAACGGCCTCCTTCCATTCCACCCACAAAACATGGATCTACCTGAAATTACAGTTTCCAACATGCTTGGCCAAGACGGAACACTGCTTTCCAATTCCCTCTCTGTGGTAAGCGTTTTCAGTCTTTCCCTTCTGTTCTGCTTTAAGTTGTGAAATCATGCAAATACAGACCTGTTTGAAATCCTCCAAGGGGCCAGCTCCTGCACCACACAAGTCCTGGAGTGAGCTGGCCTGACTCTGGGTTTTACATCACACTCCCTATGTCAAATCCTCCCCCACCCCTAGAGGCAGTGGGGGTTTTACAGCCAGGTTCCTCAGAGCCAGGATGTTACCCGCTGCCTTGAGTAGAATTACTCCCGCTTTGCATGGATGTGAATAATACAAAAGGAGGCTCAAGGCTTTGACTTCTGCTGGAACAGGGTTTGGATCCAGATGGCCGTTGTTCTGTGTTTGTCTGATGAGCTCTTTCCATTCTCATTTGCATGTGCTGAGAGCTGTACAAAAATTTAATATCTCCTTTCTTGTTTACCGCACGTTTGGAAAACAGCAAATGTTATTTCTGATTCTAGGCCAAATCTTATAGCCTTTTTACAGTTCCCGGTCCTTAGCCAGCCAGAATCCAATTGAAATGACTGGACGATTTGCTTATGAAGTCTGTCAGATAGTCATTATGGTCGTAATCTTGGGAAGCCTGATATTATAAATCACTTCTTTGAATGTTAAATTGGTTGCAACAACTGCAGAGCTACTTTACATGTTACATTTTCAAGTGGGCTCTGCAAATAATTAGTATACTTCTGGCATAGCAGCTCCAGACAAGATTACTTCACATTCATGTGTAATTCTAATCCAAAGAGTTAAAAATCCCATGGAAAACGATGGGGCCTGGCATTGTGTGGGGCTCTCTGGACTTAAGGCGCTCTGCTAGATGAGCTGCCCAGGAACTGCAGATCTGGACAGGTAAAGTTAAGGATCTGCTGTTCCTAGAGATCCAAGGGTCTGACCTTCTCACCGAAGGATCAGAGGCTTAGGGCCCTGTGTCCCAGCTGGGAGGCTCTGCACTTAGGGACTGAGGTTGTTTAGGTTTCCGGGTTGCTGGCTCCTAATTACCAAAAAATCCCCCAAATCAGCCCTGGGAGCCTGGGAACTGAGGCAACATATGGAGCCTGGGGGCTGAGGGATCTAGGCTCAGCTCCCCATCAGCCCCTCAGACTAACAGCCCCAGAGCCAGGGGCCGTAGTGGCTGGAAAACAGTTAGTTTACAACAAAAATCTACTTTGTCACAGGGCTTCGTTGCAACTTAATTAAAATAAAGCTGCCTTGATTTGCGTTCCCTCTGAGGATGTCCAACAAGCTGTGCTGCAGGGGGGGCTAGTCTTGGCTTCTTATGTGCTGCTTAGTTATTGATTTACTAGGATGTTGCACGCTTTGTGTTTGAGGTCAGAATCTGACCCCAGCATTACGTTCAATAATGGGAGGAGAAAGGGAGGGGCAGATTTTCATAAGAATATATATACATCATATATATTTCATGGAAATGTTCTGTTTTGCTTGCATTTCTGCAAAGCTGATGGCATATGTAAAAGAGCATGAGCTAAATCTTGTGTGGTATTCTGAGAATCAGAGCTATGAAAGGACTTGGAAAAGTAAGTGAAACACTTGGCACTCCAGTCAAGACAAGCAGTATTTCATTGAATTGACCTCTTTGGAGCCATGGCTATGGCTCAAAACTATGCATTCTTTTAAGCTCTTATGTTCCACATTAACCTCTTGCAACAACCTCTGAATAAAGGGCCTTGAGAGTTTTTAGATCATCACAGTAAATTATTGCATTGAGGGCAAATACAAAAAAGCTGAATAATACGACTAGGCAATTTTGCTTTGGGAGTTAGTGAAGTTCAGAAAAAAATTACAATCAGACGTCAAAAAAACGTATGCTAAGTTTTAACAGTAATTTCTGAGGATTTGTTCAATAAATAAAGCATGATCCCTGAAACATCATGGGCTAAGTCAACTGTTATCCCTAACTTGCATGACCTTTGCACACAAGAGGGCCTCTTAACTAGCAATAGTTTTAACTCAAGCTGGCTTGTCTGTCAAGGGGATTAAGCTACACCTCCTGTTAGTACAACTGGTAGGATGTTAACGCCATGATTTTGTACGGTTGAAACACTTTGACAGTATAGTTCCTCTAATTTGAATTTGGTAACTTGAGAGAAATTAACTTGAGGGAGATAATTTAACTTAACTCTTCAGTGAGTTCACTGACTTCTTCAGTGAATAGAATGGACCCATTGTCCTTTTGGCTTTCCATTGATGAAGGCAGACAGAGGGTTTTATGGAGTTAACATTCTTTACGTAGCTTTGAAGCTCTTCTTTATAACCCAGAGCCTTTTACATTTTTATTTCAATGTGACTCTTTTCTCTTGTTATTACTCATCTCTAAGTTTCTTTTTTACTGTATCATCAAACTCTGATCCATTTAACAAGCGCTTGCCTAAATCACTTTTATATTGCCTCACATATAAAATAATGTATAAGTTTTGCCCATCTATCTAAACCCTTGGTGCTCTATAATTTCTGGTATATCAACTACCGCTTAGTGTATTTGGAAACCATGTATCTCACTTCATTTTTCAGGGAACTAATGAATATTTTTAGAAAAATTATTATTAGAAATGAATCTGTTAGCTGTTCTCTATCCTTAATTAATTTCACATCTTCAGCAAATTTTACTTATATTGGGACAATTTCAGCTGCAATGCAATATGCCTCCGATTGAGTTTGGTCTTTGGGTTGTTTTTTTTTATCCTTTATTACTTTCATCATCCTTCCTTTCAGCTAGTTTTTAACCTATGTTGGTATTTTAGCAATAATACCTTCCTTTTTGTCTGTGTTAGAACTGGTGAGTGGTTTTCAGTTTGTGTTTTTATAGAAAAAGCATTAATTAATGCTAGCCAAATGAGAGAAAGGAAACACAGTTTGCTCAGAAGCCGTATAGGAAAACAGTTTGGACACTGAGTATAACATTTTTCTTTTATCTCAAATACCAGGTGTTCTCAGATGAGAATTTCTATGATTTTGGGCAGATTGAAAATGGAGGATGCACCCCTCCTAAAACCCCTTCAAATCTCCCCCCATTAGAAGTCCTGGTTTCATACTGTGCAGCTCTCCCTGCAAGCTGCAGATGAAATCCCTTTGAGTAAGGATTGCGGGATTTGCCCCAAGCTCTGTAAGAATTCTCCTCTGTGGAAGTGCTTAAACACACACAATAAGAGCCCACTACCAGCTCAGTGAATTCTTATTAGGGATCAGCTTCTTACAGATTTTTTACACTGTGGGAATTCTTTCTGAGAAATTTTACAATGCTGGGAGATGAAAATTTCCTGTTGCCATTTAGTGTGTCTGATGATACTTAAATTCAGAATTAGCCTTCTTTGAAGTTTATTTTGATTGATTTGACTTCCCCTTGCACCCCACTACTTAAAAAAAAACAAAAAACAAACAAACAAAACCAACAAAAGACCCAAACACTAAAATTTCTGTTTCTTATTCTACTGCTGTCAGTTCATACATCGGCTTCTATGTTTGCGTATTTCTGTTTTCTGCTTAGGTGACATACAGGCATATACATACATGCACATGCACACTAATTTATACCATGCCATTACATGTAGATTTCTTTAGATGCTCATTATATCTGGATATTGGGGGTTCAGAAGTCTGCAGAATTTGTGCAGAATGTGACACATGGTGGTATGAACACACAGTCCAGCCCCAGCATGGTCAGCTACATGTGGGAGCTCTCTAAAGTCCTCCTTCAAAATAGACATGACTTCTATTCCTGCTTCTTAAATGGATCCAATTAGGTATAGATAGAGTTGTTTAAGGAATGTGTTGTGCTGGTCCTGTAGGCATGTTTGTTTCTATATAATGGAATAGGGATCCCTTCCTGATTTACTACAGTTGAAGGTAGCACTGTGTAGGTTTGGTTCAGTTCCAGCTGGGGCTTAACCTGCCAGCACTTCTCTGCATCAATTTCCTGAAATATTCCAAGGACCACAAGAAATACCCTTCTGACATTTGCAAACAAATGAGTGTATATACCATCCCAATGAGAATGTGTGTTTATCTGTAAAAATGCTTTTGGATGTGTTCTATAAAATGAGTTTCACTGTGTGTTCTTTTTATCAACAGAATTATAGTCTCTACAGCTTCTTCAGTATGTCCTGTAGATGATTGCTTTTTCCTCCAAGAAACCCAGGGTTAAAAATCTCAGTGCTGTTTTTACATAGAGGAGAAAAAAACCCTATTTATGGAATGCTTTCATTTATAATCTTGTGCCGATCTTTTTGAAAATGTGGCTCATGATGGTATACTATAGAAAATTTACAAGAAAGAAATAAAAGAGACTAGTTTCTTGAAATGCTTCAAATTTGGGGGTTTGAAGTTTAAAGTGGAAAAGATGTTAAAAGGCAATAAAATCAGGGGATTTATTTCCCAAATGCTCTACTTGTGCTGGTAACAAAAGCCAGCATAATGTATATAGTTAGGTTTATTGTCATTTTTAGTATACTGTCAAGGCACACTTTGAATTCAAAGGCTACTGTACAACTGTTTTGACAACCACCACATCAGTAGGTAATGTGCAGGACATATGAAACTGAAGCAAAAATGTTTCTTTAGGTCTATAGGGAGTGCAGTACATCAATGAATTCAGATATATTAGAGCAGCATGAATTTCTAATGCACTGCTCTTATGGAAAAGACCACTGGCATATTGAATAATGCTGCTTTCAAAGCAGAGCAGAAAATGTGATTACAGACAATTTCATTGCTGTTTTTAAAATAAATATTTTCAAAATCTTGAGGTATTTTATTTCATGTAATGCATAAAATAGGTAACAGTGGACTAGAGCTAAAGATCTTCTAGGACACAGAAGAGTAGATGATGTCAGCTATAATTATTCAGATGTGGAATAATAGAAGCATTAGTTTAAAATAAAATGCATGTCACAAAGGCCCATGTCCTTATATTAAAAAAAAAAAAAAGCTTTTTTTTTTCTTTTTTCACACTTTGACAGAAGAATAAAGGCAATGAATAATTATTTAACATTATGCCCCAATTCATCAAAGCCTGAACAATTACATTATACTTTTTCATGAATTATATTTTTTAGATATGCAGCCCATGAGAGAGTAATATCTTAAACAAAATGTGGCAGTGTATAACAAGGAAGAAAGCAGACAGCTATTATTTTTTTTCCCCATTTTTCATCTCAGGTAGAATGATGCTAGTATTTCTTATTCATAGTACAGTTCCTAATAAATCCAACAGAGGAGATTGTTGTTGTAGCTGGGATGTATTTAAGAGATTTCGGTTTAGCAGTTTCATACATATTAGTTTAAATTCAGTATTCATGACTCATCTTGAGGCTGACCTATATGGGTGAATTTTTTGGCACCTTTAAGCGTTAGTGCAAACTACTGAGTCAAACAGAAATTTTATTTCTGATGAACAAGATGAATAACTTTCATAACAAAACAAAAGATTTGCCCCTTCTAACCCAATTGTTGAGATTTGAATCATGCTTGGATACTTTTTTCCTATCTTGTGTTGCATGCTTGTGGTAAAAGATACTTCTAGTCTCTGGTGAATACTTCACATTTGTGCCTCATTACCAGGCTCTGGTCTTCAGTTTACATCAAAATTTATTGTTATGCTACACAGACCTGCTGCTACCCCAAATTTTACTGCAGTGAGTTATTGCCATCAGAACCACCAAATCATAAAGCTAAGGTCATGGAACATGTTGTGTTAAAGTTTGGGGTTTTTTCTCTTTATTAAGCAACTTTGTATTCTTGCAGGATATCTTTCTTTTCTTTTTTTAAAACAAAACAAAACAACCCCCACCATATTTTACAGGCTGGATTTTCTCACTGAAATAACCCCCACCCCTAGGTGGGGGCATACACAGACAAATCTTCGGTTGATGTCAGTCAGTGTAACTTTATTGTCTTCAGTAGAATTATGATGATTTATTCCATCAAGGGCTGTGGGACATCATGTTTATCTTCCCTTACTTCCGATGTTTGCTCCAGTCTTTTGTCATCAGAAGGACAACAGAAAGGATATGCAGGGGAGCTGATTAAGATGTAACTTGATCAAGGTTTTATAAATACCTGCATATTGAATATCTGCTAGTAGAAGGCTCTTCATGGGGCTACAAAAAGCAACGAAACATGTGATGCCTATCACAGCTGTATAAAATCAGTTTAGAAACAAAGCATGCATTTGTTAACAATGATAGAGATTTACTGTTCAGATAATGTACTGTGGGAGGTTGCTGGTTCTCTGTACCTGAGCATTGAAATCAAGATGGGGCATCTCTCAGAAATATGTGCTTTATCTGGGACTGGTCTAACAACCTCCCAACTACAGTGGGGGGACCAGAACCTTCCTGTGGGTCACATTGTCACTTGGGGGCTCTTGGCAGTAAACATTAGTCCATGCATACATGGTAGGAGGAGCATCACTAGTAGATCCCTCTACAGTTTTTCCATCCCAAAAGAAAATCAGCATAGTGCAGGAAGGTACCCAGTGAGTGCAGACTCTCAATGGACCCCACCTTCTTGAGGTCAACTAGGACTAGAATTGCTGTGAAAATATTTGTGACTAGTGTTTTTCATGAGCCTAGCTTTTTTTCTGGTTTTAAAGTATCTGGTAAAGCTATACTTTCTTTTTGTTAGTACCAAGAGCTTACCTTAAAGATAGAGCAAGTAAATACTTGCATGTTACTGCAGGAAAATATTTGTACACAAATGACCACAGAACTCTTTTTAGAATAATTCTAGGTCTCATTTTAAAATTGCCAATGAAGCTGTTGATTCACTGTTAATTGGGAAATACAGCATTCTGCTTTTCTGACTGTGGTTGTTGAGACTCCGTGTGACTCACGTATTTTACAAATACAGAAGGAAAAAAGCTTCATATAGTTTCAAGAAGAAACAAGGTGGCATATTTTATTTTTGAAAACAGCCTTCTGTAGAAAATGCTCTGGCGAACTTTTTTTCACAGCAGTTACCCATTGTCTGATAGGAATTTATTTGCTACATGAAAAAGTAAGTAAGAAAAAAGGAATACGTGTAGCAGTATTAATTATTGTTTCTTAGGCTTTAACCAGATAGGCACAGACTAAGACATGATGAATGTGGCATGGAGAGAAAACCTTCAGTTGCGGGTGGTAGATTATACAACACCTCATGTGAAGTACTCACAGGAGTGATTAATGCATAAGCAGCATCATAGCTGCAAGTGTCAAACAAAACAGATAATAGAGTATGCAAATAGAGAAAAAATAACTCTCAGAAAATGTCAGATATGCAGGGGTTTCAGCAGCAGAGATTGTTGACTTTAATCTGCTGCTTTTAACATTGCATGTAGTTGTCAAGAACAGCACGATAATGAAATGCTCCTGAAGACTCAGTCTTTGGCAAAAAAAAAAAAAATAAAAATCTTAATGATCTTAAGCCTGTAGATGGAATGGAAGTGAAATGTCTTTCTAAGAAATTGTGAAGATGCTTTTGTGAAGACAAAAAGGAAGGAGAAGCACACAATGCAGATGAAAGGGAATGTTTTGTGCACCAGGTGGACTAGCCTCTCCTTCCACCTGATTCATGATTTAAATGCATTTATTTGCAGTCCTTGAAATTCCAAAGCAGTTGAGAAGACTGTGCACCCTTCATGGATTTGTACTGCATTCATCATCTCATCCCAACTTATTCAGGGGGTAGAAAGATAACTTCATGTGGGTGCAACTGGTCCTACTATATGGCATGCACTGTCTTAACTCAAGCTGCCATTTGCGTGCTGGAAGTGAAGATGCGCTGCTTGACTCTGCTGCAGGCTGGGATACCAGCAACCCAGAGCTTCATGCTGGTGTCATCTGCTAGAACGGAGTCTGAGTTCTCGTTGTCTGGTCTTCTCTACATAGAGTCATAGTTAGCCAGATTTTTAATTCATTTGGAGAGAAAACCCACGTTCTTGGCTTTCTTGATTTTTCTAATTCAAAGACATTTAAAAGGTCTAATTCATAGGCTTGCTTTTTTTTTTTATCTGTTTTAATTGTTTTACAGAACTTTAAGTATCATTGGTTTAGTTTTCCACTGACTTTTTGCAGCAGGAAGGGAAGACAAAATTCTGCTTCATAGTGTTTTGAGATTTGGAGAAATAACAATCAGTAAGAAAATAACTTAATTTCTTATTTTAATCCCTTGTTCTTTCTCAGGGCAATTAAAAAATTCTTAAAGCATAAGGATATCTACTCTTCTCCAGGTCATTTCAATAACCTGAAGATTCATTTTGGGTTGATGTCTGCCTCTGTTTTTTCCTCCCTTTATTTATACAAAGTCTGTACAGACACACTATGTAAATGCCCTTTCTCATGTTGGTATTCCCGAGGGACAGGGTGTAAATTCTTAACTTCTACTGCTAATGTAATGCTGTACTTCATCCACATGTATGCAACTCAGGATCTCTGTAACCTCACTCACACACCTCTGAACTGCATTTATAGCATGTTCTACCTGCTGCTGCTTCTATATTTGGACAGTAAAGATATTAAAATGGATATTCTTAATTTTATGTTCATACCATGGACGGATACATTTACAAAAAAAGGACTTAAAATATATAGTGGCAGCAAGACAAATTGTGGAGTAAGGAGCACCTTTAAGGCACGCTCGTGCATATCTTTCAGTTACAAACCTCACAAAAATAAACCCTTTTCCATCTAAAATCAGGAGAACAAAGGCATTTCAGTTTATCTTACATATTATCAGTGTGTACCCAACATTTCTATTTCAACCAACCTGCGGAGAAGGAAAAGAGACAAAGGAGATGCTACAGGTAGTGAAGTTGGCATTCTGTGTGCCTGTCCTGACGTAGAGATGGTGCAGACTACAGTGCTTAGGGTACATATATGCATATATACATGGGTACACACACATGTATACATATGTTTTGTCATATATATGTTCATACACATATATATGTATGTAAGTATGTATCGGATTATTAATCACTGAAGCCCTCTGCTGGAAAGGGAATGTAAAAGACAGGATGTAGAATATGCAACATCCCCCCTTCTCCCCAAATTGTGAATCCATATTGTATATTAAACAAAATGTGAACATAGAGCCAAATTGTTGACAGCAGATGCAACAGATTTAACTAACACACACAGTTATGTACATGACTGCATCATAGAATATTTTTACCAAAAACTGTGGGTTATGAGTGAGGTTGCAGTGCCTGACAGTAATTTTAATAATAGAAACCTTTGCTATTTGAGTTAATTAAGGAAGTAGCCTAGTTGTTAAAGACAGACATGGCATACCTAATGGATGACAAGATGAGGTTACTCCATATCCCATCTTAGAAAATACACTTCCTGACAGTGGTGATACTGGGCTACAGGTGCTTTGACTTCATCCTTACAAAAGTGATTTAAACTGAAAACACGTTTGAAATTAGATGTTCTGCTCCTTTATCATAAAAGCCTTTTGCACGGAGGATTTACAGGATCAGGCCCTTGATGAGAATGCAATACTTTTTTTATTCAGGGATGGGACTTCCTTCTAATACACTTTAAGATTACCTTCATTCACACATAAAGAATTTCAGAGATTAACTCAGTAACTAAGCTTCAGTTTCCTACATGTGCCCTAATACTCAAGTGTAGAATCTCAGTTTAATGAATTTTATTACACTCCCCTTTCTTATGAAGTAGCATAAAAAGTGTTTAGTGCAATAGGCTTAGTGCTGATCTGGATATTAAGTGCAGCTTAAGTTGCCCAACAGAAAGTATGCAGCGTAAAATAACCACTGGCAAAACTTTTAGAAGTTATTTTTTCTTGAAAAAAAAATAAAGCACAGCATTTGAAAAATAATGTTAGTGGCACTCTGATCTTCTGCAGCACCTTTCTTGTTTCTTGGAGTTCTTTGTAGCCTCTAATTAGCTAGGAAAGTAATATACTAATAACAGTACAAATAGATACTTGCAATGTCAGTTCATCATATCTGTCAAGAACTATGTTCTAGAACAGAAATACATTTATTTCATTAAAAACCCAATAAAATATAATTCAAAATATGCAAGTTGAAAAAGGCTGAAAGAGACAGATCTTAAGGGAGAGGAAGATGACACTTTACATTGTAGGACCCATAATAATGAAAGTATTACAAGGAGCTTATTTCATGTCTGATGAAACACAAAGGTGGTCAGCAATGTGGTAAGAGACAACTTTCACCATCAGAACTAGCAGAAGTCCTCATACGTAATAAAGGCAGGAGGTAACTGCCATGTGTTACACATATAAAGCTATTACCGTGACTGCATATAATGGTAGTTGAGATCTTTCAAGGTATCATGCAACCTGGAAGTGATACAGTAGCCTTATTTAAGAGCCATGGAAAAGATGCAACAGTTGTTTTGCCTGCCTTTGCAATGCAGTCAGCTCTAGGGAGAAATAAAGTATCTGTTCAGCCACAGAGTTTGGTGCTTCACTGCCCCAGACTCCCAATCCCAGGCCTTAGAGGCCAGTTGCAAAGAAGTGTTTCATGTCACTTGCCAATGGCTTTCCTGAATGCAGGGAGGGGAGAACAGGAGAGTTCTCTACCCAGGGCCTGGCCTATGCAATTTAAATTGTGGATGGCGTTGTTGTACTAACTTCATCATTTGTGGCCTCTGCCTATGAACTGCATTTTAGGAGCTCTGTAGCATAATGCTGATCCTGTCCAACGCTAGCAAAAGCTTTCTTAGTGTTTCAACAGAAAGAGATAGCCCTATAGCAGATGCTTTAATTGGCTCATAACTTGCGAAAATTTAGATTTTAGAATATATCAGATTAAGGGTGTATCAGTGAAAGTGTTTGTCAATAATGATTCACACTCTGCCATCATAATCTTGTAATGGTTTTATTTACAGCTTTTGGAAAACTAGTGCAGGCTTTAACAAGACTGAAGAGAAGAAATGCCACCTAACACGCTGCTTTGAAATAATTTTTATTATTTTGATTACCATATAATTGATGACAGTATAGCAAAGCTGCACTGCAGGAAAAAACTACATGAGTAACCTGACCTCCTGGATCCTGGCTCAGTGCAGCCTTACGTTGCGTTACTTACCGAATAATAGAAATTGGTCCAGAAGGAACCCTAAGGTCCCTCCCTTAATCTAGTCCACAGGACTTTAAAAGGTCATCTCCCCAAAACCAGGATACTCCATATGTCTATCACTTCTGTCAGATGTTTTTCTAACTTATTTTTTAGAGAATTCGCCTAATGCCAACTGCACAGACTCCTCGGGCAAGCTCTGTGTACAGGTCCTCAACCTTAAAAATTCACCTACTTCGGTATATAAATGAAGCCTAAGAGTCAGTGGAGGTTAATGCAGGCAATTTATTCTTTCCAATTGTCTTTTATTTATTTTATTTTTAAAGTGTGCTTATATATGTGTATATTTATATTTATTAAATGCATATTTATGTAAGAATGAATGATGGGTAATAGATGTTGATGGAACAGCTAGGACAAATCGTCAAGAGGATGTATATTAACTCAGACTGTTTTGGTTCACAGCTGACTTGAGCATTTAAGAAACAGTAGAAAAATAATCAGCTTTTCCCAAATCTTATTAGCATGTAATCATGATCCAGATTGTATTAGCCCATAACCTACACTGAGCAAAATAATTCTTCTTGAAGGTTCAGCTATAATATGTTATCTTATGAATTTGTTCATGTGCATATTTTCAATATTATATTTATTTATCATCATCCATTACTTAGAAAGTTAGGCTTAAGGAATAGATGTTTATGATACTTAAGGAATGTCACTGCAAGTAATAGGATAAAAATAAGCAATGGGTGAAGGCTGGAAAAAGAACTCTGTAATGGTATCCGAATAGTCTGCCAGGTAGTGTTAAAGCGCTGGAACATGTACGTATGGGAAAATCCTGCGCTGGCTGGGAGACGGGCTGGATGATTTAATCGATCTTTGAGATGTAGTTTCTGTAACTGTTTGATACATACACTAGTGTTCAGACATTTGGACTCATTTCTTGTTTGTCTGGCAAATTGTTTCTTGTGAAAGGTTATAAATTACAATAAATAGACTTTGTAGAAGATGAGCTACATGATATACTTGGAAAGAGTTTCTCAGCTGATATTCAAGACATTAATGCCAAAGCAGAAAAAAACCATATAGAGTCCTAATCCCATGGCTTTGCTTGAGTGCAGTGCTAGGAAGGTGCACTGCCATAAATAATACTTACATTGAATAGAGTCTTCTGTATTCTAACAATAACTTAGGATAGAAAAGATAAAATAGAGAAACAAATGTTACTTAGAAGTTCTTTCTCCTGAGTTCGCAACAAAGAATTCTCTGATGGGAGGGGGGAAAGAAGGGAAAGTATGCATTTATAAAAATGTTGGTGTAGTTATAATTAGATCCATTTTAGAACCAAAAGTTTTATACAGAAACTGACAGAAGGATACACAATAATTATAGTTTGCTGACAAGCTGAATAGAGTTTCCTTTTTTGATCTTATGGTTTTAGGAAACCAAACTGTAAGTAAATACACAGTTTGACAGATTGTAATTGCAATCAGCAAGGCGTCTTTTCATTTAATCAGATGGTGTTATTAAAATGGGGTTACAATTAAACATTTTATAATGTGACGTAGAACTCTATTAAAATTCTCCAGCAAACAGTAATTTGCATTTGATGCTTCTGCAACACATTTCTATTTGCAGAAATGTTATTGGCTGTGACCTTCCAGTGTTTAGGTCTCGGCTTGCTGTTCTCCTCCTACTTTGAGAAATGCTATTAAGTATCCTCTTTCTTTAATTCACAGTGATGCTTAAAATATTAATTTTTCATTCTTATATTGTTTTTGACCCTTATTAAAACTGCAAGGAATTGTCCAAAGCAGGTTTGCACCAGAGGGAATATGGAATTAGCTACGCATAATTTTTCTTAACTTTAGGAATTGTAGATTTGATCAACATAAGTATGTATCTGATTCACAATTAAATGTTTCAAGAGAAAGTAATATGGCTTTTGGAAGATACAGGTAGCATCCATCATACTGCTGCACTTATGACATTATTCCAATTTAAGATGACACAAAGTCTTTCTGTAGATGTGATGAACTGATTCCAAGAAATGTAACAAAGTGTTTTGCAGGAAGACTTTGGAGCATGACTGCTATGCTTCCACATCTGTTATCCCCATGTGGAAGTTGTCCTGGGTTCAGCTACAGCAGTCATTTTTTCTCCTCCTTAGTAGCTGGTGCAGTGCTGTGTTTTTGACTTTCAGTCTGGGAACAACGCTGATAACACCGATGTTTTTAGTTGTTGCTCAGTAATGTTTACTCTGACCAAGGACTTTCTCAGTCTCATGCTTTGCCAGGGAGGAGGGGAAGCCGGGAGGAAGCAGAGACAGGACACCTGACCCACACTGGCCAAAGGGGTATTCCATACCACAGCACGTCATGCCCAGTATAGAAACTGGGGGGAGTTACCCGGAAGGCCAGATCGCTGCTCGGGTCGGGCTGGGTATCGGTCGACGGGTGGTGAGCGGTTGTGTCCTGTTCCCTTGTTATTCCTCTTATCATTATTATTGGTAGCAGGAGTGGTTTGTATTATACCTTAGTTACTGGAGAGCTGTTATCTCAACCCGTGGGAGTTACATTCCTCCGATTCTCCTCCCCATCCCTCCAGGAGCGGGGGAGGCAGGAAGGAGGGGGGGGGAGGGAGCGAGAGGCTGCGTGGTACGAAGTTGCCGGCTGGGCTTGAACCACGACAGAAGTCCACTACTTGTTCCCATAATTTTGATAGCCTAAGCAAGGCTTAAAGTCAGAAGTGGTTCAGTATTCTGCCTTCAGAATGCTGGCTGTAGCTGCTCATGGGATCACCATCCCCTGAGCAGCAGAAAAGAACAAGAATCATTAGGAGACACAAATTTGGAGCCATTCTTCAGGTGCATGTGTACTCCCCTAATGAAACTGTGCAAACTTTTGGAGTGAAGGGAATGAGTGATTTGCATCAGCAAATTATATTTACAGGGGTGAAACAGTCTTCAAAAATCAAGCTAAACTACTGCTCCTTTATCTCACCCTTTTACTTTTTTTTTTATTTTTTTGGAGGACACATGAGTGGTTTGAGAAAAGGCAACATTTTACTTACTGGAAAATAATCAGGAAGTAGTTTTAAAATGTACGTTGTTGCTTCTTGTCACTTGTAGTAGGCAAAAGAAAGAATAAGGAGCGAAAAAGAAAGAGTGGGAAAGAAAAGTCAAGTACATTTTCAAAGAGGAGGGAAGAAAAGTTAAGTATGCTTTCTTTTAATGGAAAGTGGAGTTGTATGAATACTTGAGAAGAAGAAAAAAAATTGAAAGAAATTATTTGGTTTGACATATTTATGCATTTATTTTATCTTTGTGTTATCCCTGATTTGGAACCTTTTAAATATCTCCTACTTTTTCTGTTACTGCTGTGTGCTGGTTTCCGCTTGTGCTGTTCAACAAATACAATCACTTCAGAGCAGATCGATACAAAGTCTCTTAACTTCATGCTGCAATCCCATCAGTTTCTTCTCTTTGTTTGTGTGCATATGTGCAACATCTTCCCCTTCTTTTTCCTCCAGATCACTTTCCTGAGGAACAGCCTTCAAAAGGTTTCTCGGAAAATTATGTCTTCCACCTTCATGCAATGTTATGAAAGAATCATTTTGCCAGAATACTCAGAAATTAGCAATCATTTTAAAAAAATAGCATATTAACAAAGGAAATTTTAAATCACTCATCAACCACAACTGGTAGGATAAGCAGAAAGTTTGACTTTATCCTTCCCTTCCAACATCAAAACAGATAGGCCTGTAGGAGTTCTGCAACTGGTCCTCCCAGTACAACACAGGATTACTGCCCACGCAGCTTCAAGATGAGTTTGAGGTCACCAGCCTCCAATAGGGGAGCTCTGTAAATAGCTGAGGAAGAGAACTGAAAGTTTCCTCGTCCCTGAGCGTTTCCAGTGACAAGCCCAGACATGTAAAGAGGAAAGTGAAGTTAAAAGGTACATAGAAAAAAAATAATAAATGTAACCAGTGTCTTTCCAAGGCTAATTGTATTTTTTCTAAAATAAATTAAATACATGTTTTCAAAACAAGGAGAAACTAGTTCACATCTTATCGGAATAGAGCTGGTGTGAAAGAGAAGATAATCAGGATCAGAAATGCAGGTTGAACCCATGGAAATAAATTCATCTTAGGGTTTTGTAGTGCTATCCATCATTGAAAGTATCTAAGCACCCTGTCTTACCTTATAATGTCTTTACTATTTATTTGCAAAATACAAACCTAATTGTGAAATTGTGTTCATGTCGGTGCCCCTTGGCTAGTATAAGGAAGTATTTCTCAAGAGGAGAAAAAGCCCCAGACAAGGAGGTGGGAAATGTACATAATATTCATCATTTGCATTCAGCTGAAACCTGAGGTTTGTTTTAATAATACAGAGAGAGATGCCTGATCTAGCATACATGTACCTGTCTGTGAATGCCAAGTGTTTTAAAGAGATGTGAGTTGCACAGGATATATGGTTTCTTTATTGCTTTTTTTGCATTTTCAATTGTGTCCCATATATTCATATACCACTGTGCGTTACAATCAAGCCTGTTTGATTACTTTCAATTTATGCCATAGGATTTTGTCACTCTTGCTGAAAATTTCAAGACATTTTACTCCAGACTGATTCTTTTTTTCTCCCCTCAGATTTATTTACTACCTTTAGAAGTAGAAAAGTCCAATTTCAATCATGTTAGAAATAGCTCATTTTAGACAAGTACGTGCTGCTCTGCTTACAAAACATATATGAGTGGAATATGCAATTACCACAACTCAGTTTCCTGCCACAGAAACATTTCAGCATTATAGCATTACAGAAATAGAATGACATGCATAATGAAAGATTTCAAGATTCACCCAAGGCATTTATTCTCTTCACCTTAATGTTCTCAGCAGTAGCAGAGTATCCATTAAAAGGTACGATGAATTATGGTTGCTTAGCAACCGCGAGGAGCTTGTAACAGCACCAAAGAATGAAATGGCTGGTTGATAAAATGAATTTTCTCTGAGCATTAGCCTGTTGAAACTGCCTTTTCTTGTGGAACATAAAGTGCATTTATTTGTCTCATGCATTTTTTATTAGAAAATTATTTGAGTTCCAGGGACTTGAATCGTTTTGCTACAGGAGATATTTGATTTTAATGTGTTGTACTAAAATAAGTAATAAAAGACATTTTCTTCAAAGTAGAGACACCAAGCAAACCTAGGTAGCTCCTTTTGAAGTCAGGAATAAAATCTGACATAAGGGATGTCATTACTCGTTTTCTAATTAAGAGTGACATTAGCTGGGACTTAAACTTAAATTTTACCTTTGAAGGAAAGTTTGAGACAGTTAGCCAATATGCATTGAATAAAAGAAGAGGTTTAGAATTGATCTCATGGATTCATCATGAGTGAAATAAGCTTGCCTTTTCTCTTCCCACAACGGTAGGGTAGGCATGTCTCAGAGAAGGCCACAAGTGGTTGCGCATTCATACCTAGCCCTCACTACTTGTTTCTGTGCTAAAAGTACTTTCAATGTAGGCTTGCATCCAACAGTGAGAAGATGTTTCATTTTCCACTGAGAGTCTCCAGGCATTCAACATCGGCCAGAGTCAGATGAGCGTTTCTGGGCAGAGAAGGTTGTTCTTGGAAAACACCAGAACGGTGAAACTAAAGTCAAGGCAAGGGGAATACAGTAATCATCGTGATTGATCTTTTATTGGTAATGTGTTCTGAGAAACTGTCTAGTCAGAATGTGAGACGAAGGGAGGTCAAAAGAGAGTAAGAGACCTGCCCATTCCGGAATATCCAGATCATCCATCTGGATGTTTAAGACCAGCGCTTAGGCTTCTACATAGCATTATTTAGAGCAAGAGTTTAGTTTTTTGGTTTTGTAGCCCGTAAGAATGCCTAAATGGTTATTTGTCATTACTTTATAGTCTTTTAGTCTTTCTTGTGAGACTTAAGATTTAATAAAGATCTTTTAAAAGTAACTATTTACTGATGAAAATAGTTCCATTGACTCCCAAGGGAACACCTGGGTCAGAAGTGGCTGTAACCCTGCTGTTGCATGATGAATCAGCTGATCATGAGCTACCGAGGATGCCCTGGGGTCAGTATGATTCCAGATTCCTGGTGCAACCTGGAGCTGCTGTCCCCTTTTATGACAAAGCATATGAGGTCATGTGTGTGCAGTTTGCATGGTGAGTCTGAGTGGCAGCTGAGAGGGATGGCTGGGGAGCCAGAGGGTCGGAGAAGGACTTGGCTTAGTCTCAGATTCTGGACTGGAACAAGAGTAAGAAAGCAAATATAAAATCAAGATGAGATGACTCAGTTATGTGCTACCCATCTGGCAGGAAAGAAGCGGAGTGAGACAGCATTAGCAAAGTTGAAGGGTCATGCAGTGAGCTGCCTTGCCGTGGAAGTTTTAGACCTGTGTTTCTGTGGCCAGACCAATTCTAGTGGTGCTGCTGAGAGAACTGCTGTTGATAAGGCTGGGGCTATTGCAGATAACATGATAGCAAACATTGGCAGCCCAACAGAAAACAGGTTTCAGTTCAGTTGACAACAGGGCAACATTTTACAGAATGTTTTTTGCTGCAAATGAAATGCACTGGGAGATACATAACTAAAGGGAATAATAGTATTTTTGGACTAAAATATATTTCCACTCAAGTGAAAATGAAAGAAAACTTGCATTAAGTCGTAAGATCTTGCCTCTTTAAAGTACGTGCTGATAATCAAACATTAAAAGTGAAACAGTGGTTGTCTACAAAGGTGCAAATTAAAATTCCAGAGAGAGTGCTTGACTGATTTGTTTAACAAAGAGTTTAATACAGCAGAATCCCACTTGAACATAAAACTATTACACTCACAATAATCCTGTCTAGCTGTTGGGAGATCCAAATTAAAACTCTCACTGATATTTGCTTAAATCTCATAAATTGCACAGAATTAGAGCATATTGAAGTTGTGTATTTACTGTGATCTTACTGTCTAATAGGTTTTTAACAATGCAAAATGATGACTGAAAAATATGTATTTTCTCCTCAGATGATTCAAGTATTGTATATTTTATTCCCGTATTCTAATTTAATACCCACTTGTTTATTAACTTACTAGCGTCAACATGACAAGGCTGTATTGGATGCAGACTAAATGTTCCATTTAAACAGATAATTTATTTTCTTATTAGTATTAAGGTGTTACGGGGAGATTATTCAGTTGAAGCTGGTGGATTAATATACTATTTCTCAAGGAGATATTTCATGCTCATTTACTATGTTCCATTGTTTCCATTCATACCTATAGAAGAACAGATGTTTGTTTCTTTTCCACTTGTGATTATGATGATTTAGTAGCAATATTGCTAACTGTGTTCTGTTCCACTATTCAGTATCCTCTGGAGAATTTAATTTATGGATTTTTTTGTTATGAAAATCTCAAAATCGTGCAGACGCTTGAAATTCATATCAGTTTAGAAAAGGAATTGCAGAGTCCTACAGAACACCTCAAATGACTGGCAAGTATTTCAAAATTAGGGTTTGTGACCTTTTTTTCTCCATACCTGCTGCAGTGGCATATTTAGGGTGGGTGGGCAAGTAGAGGTTTTAAATTTGATCCGTGAGTATGACTCCCCACATGTTACTTAGGATGCATCTCATTTGTTGGCTTAAAAAAGATAGTAAATTTAGTCAATTACTAAAAAAGATAGTAAATATTTAACCTGATAAAGTCAGGTTAAAAATGTGATAAATTAGTAACCTCAGCCACTGATTTTGCCAGGTTTTGATAGTGCGTTAAAATAATCGTGGCATTCATGGTGCAATCTTTCTTTTGTGAGACTGATCTAATAAAACAAGAATGTGCACACACCCACCTATGAAGAAATCATTATTCATGCGTTGTAGAAAAAGGTAGGGTTCCAGGTCTACAGTTCCTGCTCACAGCTACATTATATAAGGAATTAGATTAATGTAATTTATGAAAATGTACAACTGTGCCAGCTGGAGAACATAGAGTCAGTCCTGTCTGTTGTTGCACATCACCAAATATTACTCAATGAGGAACTAACCACTGTTGCAAAACCCCAGTTGCTATAAAGCAGTGAGCAAAATTAAAGCAGCAGAGAAGGCTTGTTTTATGAAATGCCGGACATACATAGCACTAAAAAAGGATTCGAAGTATACATTCGTGTGTGAACCTAGCAGTAACCACAAAATTGATGCAGTGCTTTGGTTGTGGCCCTCTTCCAAAAGAACTTGTTATATCAGTGCAACATGTTTAATGCATTTTTGCATTAATATAATAAAACCAGGGTATGATTTGACCAAATGCACTGACATAACCACTGCATACGTTCATGCGAATCTGTCAAATGTGGAGCATGTTGCATAAGAGCACTCCGTTTCTTACAGCTGCCTGAATAAATAACGTACATAAGCCTCCTCAGAAACAAAGTCAATAACGAGCTGTCTGGTTACATGTACTTTTGTATGACTTCTGGTTAACTCAAAAGTCTCAAATATGATATACAAAGCTCTGAAATGTGGTGTGGGTTCCACAGACACTCTCTGGGGAACCTTTATCTGCATATAGGGTCTTTTTTAATATGTGACAGTTTTATACCAAGGATAATGACCTTTATATAATAAGTAATCTAAATACAGTCAAACTCATCATGAGTGAACATGGTTTATTTTGCTGAACTCTTTCATAGATCAAATTTTAGAAATTTTTTTAGAAGTTAGATTAAAAAGGGTATTTTTGCTGCTTTCTGGCATGTAATATATCTGTCGATTAAAGTGGAAGGCACGTCACTCTGTTTTTTCTGTTGACACATGCTACAGTCTGTTGGGAATGTCATAGCCAAGAAAACCACCTTGTGATATTCTTTTCACTTTGCACAGACATGCCAAGAAATGCTGCATTACTGCATTACTAACGAGAAAACACAGAAAAATTCTGTGTAGTGATCAGAGAGGCAGTGAGTGCTGTTTGGTAGCTAACACATTTTTACTTTTTTTACTAGTAAATTTTACTATATTTTTACTAGTAAATGAAGAATCCTTGAAAAATTGCATTCAGTGCAATTCTTGCAAACATACATGCTGATTAAGGGTCTTACTACCTCCAGTTTGAGTCAAAGACAACCTTTTCTCCTATCAACTTTGCAATTGCTATTTAGATTTATGCCAAGTCCTTTAAGATATTGGCTAAAAAGACTAGTTTTAATTTAGCCATCAGAAGGAGACATATGGTAGATAAAAATGTGTAAACAAAATCTCAAGTCTGGTTGAGGGTATGGGTTAAACACTGACATAATAGGGAGATGCAGAGGTACAGAAAAACCTGCCCATGGCAAGTTTTGAGAAGCAGCTATGCCAAATCACAGAAAGCAGCTGTGTGTGGCATGAACTTAATGTCCATTTACCTACTGAGATATTTCATTTTCTTTTAAAATAGGATTGCATTCTCATGTTTCAGCATAGTATCAATCTGTGTATCTTGGGTGTCTATTTTGTTCATACAATAACAGTTATTGTGTAAGTCTCTAAGTTGCCCAGTTACAGGTGGCATTTAAGTAGTTAGATGGACATCTACCAACTAGGAAATGTAAATCACAGTATTCATCTGTACTTGCTCATGTACATGCAGAGTTGGAGAGTATCACAGTCAAACAAGTTGCATGATAGAACCGAATTCTGCCTTCATATTAACATTGCAGTCAGCAATAAGATATACACATATCTGAGAGAAGTGCTAATAGACAAGATCAAGTGAAAATCTGTCCTTTACATTTCAAGATGAAAAACAATATTGAAGAGCATTCAGTGGTACTATGAAGGGGGAATATGAGGTCTTTCATGCTAGATTTCCTACCCCTAAAACTTCAGGTTTTCAAGTGTGGGCAATCTGCAAAGCTACTTTTAGTTGAAAAATCATGTTAAGATGTCTTCAGAACAAGTGTATCTCCATCTTTAACCTTACTGCCTAGTGCCCTAAGTATAGGATGAAGACATGATGTTCCTGGTGAACTGTTGAAGGATCCTTCAGAGTTCTCATGCTTCCATAGCATTTCCGTGAAATCCACATAGTTCCTCTGACAGGGTTACAGTCCAAATTACAGACAGGTTAAAGTGACTGGTGAAAGAAGCAATCAGATTAAGGACCTAATGACTGACAGAGAAGGCTACTCCTAGGTCTTCTAGATCATGAATCAAACCCTATTAAAATATTTGGAAATGCTTGCAATGCTTCTGATGGACTTTGGGTAGGACCTCTATTGTGCATGGAAGTGCTCTCTCTTGAGTTTTACATTTGCTGGAAAAATTTCTGTGTGTTTCTCAGTTTCTCTGTCCGAAATGGGAAAAAATGTGTTTATGTGCATTACTGGGGCTTAGGAAGTCTTTGGAAGGTGCATTAAAATAAAGTGGTGGGATTAAAAATACAATATGTAAAAGGTCTCTTATACTTAAAAATCCTGTATTATGAATCCCTTGTACAAATAAATTTTCTAGTTTACCTTTCTCATTGTGAAGTTAATGCATTTTCTTAACCTTATACCTGTTTTGTTTTGCTTGAGAAAGCAGAAGCTATTCTGCTTCTGTACTCTTCCTCACTGCAGACTTTGAGTTGAAGGATTATTTTATTGTACCTGAGTAGGGGAAAAAACACACCACCAAACAATACAGGTATTATAAAAAAGCTCATAAATTTGTGTCAGTCTCTGCTTTGCAGGTCTTAATCGAGGATTTCTCATCTTCATTCGTTGTCAGTTTTTCCAGAGCAGATTGAGATAAATGCCTTTTATCACCCAACCATTGCAGGTGCATATTCCTCTTAGAGGAGGTGGTGTTAAGCGTCTGTGTTGGATAGAATATAAAGGGCCAGAATTTTTGCTTCTATAAAGGGTGGGCTATAAAAACATGCAAGTTTTTGTGCTGTGTCTTTGTGGGTCTGTGCTATGCTATGTACTGGTGTTATCTCTGGACTTCTGCTCATGGGCCATCCCTCCTTTCCCTAGACCATATGTGGCATCAAGGGAATACCCATCAAGAGGAGTGTTGGCTTAGGGTAGGGTAACCAAAATCCTCCCGATTGCTAGCATGGTTCAAGAAGGCGGCTACAGGTTTATAGTGGCAGCAGAAAGGAGCACATGGCAGTGAAAAATGCCTGGGGAGAGGCATAAGAATCGAACATGCTCATGAAGGAGGTCCTTCAAACTGCTTCATGAAGGAGAATAACGTAGTGGTGGCCTGCAGTGGAGCACTGTGAGCAGCTGGAGAGCTGTTCAAAATCTGTCCTATTACTAATTACTAACACTGATGTGAGACTTCTGATGCCAGGAGTTGCGTTGGAGTACTTCTTCACACAACTCTTCATACATCTCCCTGCTGGAGGAAGTTAAGAGTGTTCTAAGGTCTAGTGAAATCAGTTGCATTTCATTAGTCCTGGAGTTCCTAATTTTAGACTTTCTTCTGTGGGTAATATTTCCCCACACCCCAGAAAAGCGCAGTAAGGAGCTTGCATAGGGTGTTGTGCTTCTTTGATTAAGCTTTATTAAAAGTTTCTTAGCACAAGCTTTATGGCAGATGAGGATCTGGAGGCTTTTAATCTCTTTGCTTCCTTTTTAGCTTAACTGAAGAGTTTTCCACCTCAGTCCACACTAGAACTTTGACTCTGGCATCAGAACAAGTTGTTATTTATTGTCTTGGTTGATGGCAGGTATTTGTGCAGTGAGCAAGATTGTTGCCTGTTTTGCCACTGACTTCTTCCCCACTGTATATATTTTGGTGAAGATTTTAAAACTCATACAGCGAGACCTGTAATCTTTCTTCAGTCCTTGTATGTGTTTACAAGCCCACTACACTCTCCATCCCTGGCTGGAGGAACAGGAGTTGAGAACAGCCACGGGCTCATTTCCAAAGACTGGACATAGGCAGAGTACCAAGCGGAAGGTTTGTTTTGTGAGAATTGTATCTGGATGCAGCAGCAGCACAGAGGCATATTTTGGCTAGTGTTCCTGCCAGGTACAGGTTGGTATGATTGGCACTACTTTAATCATACTAAAGGTAACCCTTTCCCTGGCCTACAAGTTCTGTGCCATATCTTGAATGGGTGAAAATTCCAGTTATGTGCTATTGAACTTGTGCTAGCCACCAGTAGTATGTTCTTCTCTGTTCTAATTTATGCTTATTAAGTATTACAAGTACTACCTTGACTTGGGATAGTGCAAGGATTTTTTGTGAGATGTAATTTCATAGCAACGTAAAAGACCTGGGGTTTGTTCCAAAACAGACACATCAGCTGGATCCCACTAGAATCAGATAAACCTTTTCTACTGGCATTTCTAATAGAGATTCTATCATTTTTATAAGTTTTAAAATGTATTTCCATGGCTTTTTGAAAACTTTTGTACTGGTTACTTAGTTGGTGATTTCTTTGTTAAATGTGCAAGAGTTCATTTATTCTTTTGGCATCCTTATTTTACTATTTGCCTCTGTGGAGGAAAAGCTTTTTTAAAATACACCAGTGAAATGTTAACTAAGATTAAGATGATCATATTTTAAGGTTATATTTTCTGGTTCTCACTGAATGCTTACTTGGTACTAAATTGTCAGTGGTATGTTCTGATTCTACTCATCCACGTTGGCTGGTCTGAGAGCTTCATTTTGTGCAAAATGGCATTTTTAATTTGCAATTAAAAAATTCTCCAACCTTCTATTTTGTCTACATGCCCACCCCCCTCTTTCTGCATTCAGAAGAACCTGTCATCCTTCTCTGGGGAATTTCTTACAAATTAAAGTGAGGAGAGTTGGCCTGTAGAGATTCCACAGCAAATACAAAAAGAGAAATTAGCTTATAACATCAGTGATGTTAACTGTATTATTCGAAGCTGTTCAGAGTACCTTGGTTTTTTGTTTGCTGGCATTCTTATTTCCAAAGTACTTCTACCTCTAATGATACCTTATGAAAGCCAGATTAGTAAGATAGAGGCACACCTCCTCCCACTTCAGACTGCAAACACAAAATTGAGCTTGTAAACATATAGACTTGGCCTTTTAAATATCTGGCCCTAAGTGCTTCATGGCCCTTATACAATGCACACATATAATTGAATTACACTGAGAGGATAACATGTTATTATGTTGTCTTCTGTAGGGTTCATAATAATTCTTATCATGTATTTCCAGAAGATGTTATTTTATTTTATTCCTGGCATTACAGAAAAGCCTTTAATGTACTTAATCTTGAAGGACTCCTTGTGTAAGAGCTACTTGCTCAAGCAAGGACTGTTCAAACGGGTAAAGACAAATCACCTGGGGCTTATTTCTGACATTTAGGCACAACAGTGTGCAAGAAGAAGAAGAAAGGGGAAATTGCTGTGCAGTGGCATTGGTCCCAGCTCACAGAGCACTTGCCAGAGTCTTTTCATGGAAATGCAGAACCACGGTGGTGCTGGACCCTTTAGCATTCGTGGCTGTCCCTAAGCATTGGCTTTACTAGCCAGCCTGTAGGTAAAAGGAGCAGCGTGACCGCCTGAGCCTCTTCCAACCCATCTTTGTCATCCTGCATGCTGGTAAGAAGAGCAATGCCCACACCCCTCCAAATGACAGGACCATGATCCTGCCTTGTCCTGTAAGGGTGTGGGTCTTTACGCACACCTCCCATGCTGTGTGCCCATGCGTTGCTCATGGCAGGCAGGGACAAAAAAGAACATGAGATATGAGACTTGCACAGTGCCATGTGAATGAGGTTGTGTGTATTAGCCAGGGAAGAGACTGGTTAAGATACCCTGCGTAACACAGCAAGCCTTTAGCACTACTGCAGTAATGTTGCAGAGGACTGTGTGAGACTGAGTGTTGGACTTAATATGAATTTTGCTGAACATCATAACTAAACTGTCCTGTGTGCAATGGGTATTAATTAAAAGCATACGTGAAAGTATAAACATTTTGTGGTTGCATATTGATAAGTCTGATATGTTGTTAAGCTACTTAAATAGTACCTAGCAGTGGCATATATAATATACTAACAGATTTGCATAACAAATATTCTAAGTATCAAGTTGTGGCCCATATACTTCTTGTGATATTATCATTACTAATCTTATGGCTTAGCGCTGCACGCTTGACAGGCTACTTATACATTATAATAAACTGTTATTACACAGGCATCCTTGCAGAGTAACCATAGTTACACACACAGTACACTTCCTTTGGTTAAAGTAAACACAAACATAATCATTGAGGTCAGTACTGGAGCTTTGTAGGTTAAGAGTTTGCTTCCAGCAGTGAATAAAAGGAATGTATCTAGCGGTTCAAAGTAAAATTCACTCACCCTTTTATGAAGATTGAAACATGCTATTAAAGTAAATTATTACAGTGATTTGTTTTATTTTTGTTTTTATGATATTATTACTTTGAGTCATCACCATTTTGGTTAGAGAACCTGAAAAAAAGCCTCTTTAGTACCAGCCTCATCATCTCAGTAGAGTAGCTTGACAGTCCATTCTAATGCATTTTAACCAACTTATAAATCATTTTCTGGAGGCTAATGATTTATTACTGCTGTAATGAACTTCAGAGGCATCAATACATTAGTATCCACTTTGAAAAAAAGCCATTGTCAAATCCTATTGGAATGATGATCAGTTTACTATTGTTATTAATGACCCTGATCAACTCTTTGAATCTATGAATAACCCTGTTAGATGACAGAGGTCTTCCATTTGGGCAAAAATCAATGCATATGTAAAATAAAACTATGTGGCTTTCTGGACCTTTTATCAAAGCCTATGTGCCTATTGTCTGCAGAGATTCAGAACTACTTGTAAGTTCATCATAGCTGATATGATTTAGGAATAGGAATACTTGGGAGAACTTTAAATCCAAAATTAGGCATTGTCTCTGTCTTAGGAGAGACTGCTTGTTGCTTTGTTGCCTAAACACTTTCCAGGTGTGGATATATGCTGGCTACTTAATAGACTTGTAAGGTCTCAAATGGAATACTTATACCTGTATCTTTTATTTTTCCTCTGTGGTAGGAGTCTGTAATACAGGGAAGAGTATGTTACAGACAGCACTAAGTGCTGGTTCTTAAGTTCCTGAATTACGGTGGGTTTTCCTTTTCCTTTTAAATAGAAAATAGACCTCAGTGACTTGACCAAAATAGTAATTACCATGTTAGGTTTTTTTCAGTGTTCAGAGATGTCAGAAATTTGACCTTTGAGGCTTTTAAATCTGACCTTGTTGCTTCTTTCCATTTATTAAGCGACAACCTTTGATCTCTTGTCGTAAAAGATAAATGAAGATTCACACAATCTTTATTTAAGAGAAGATTTATTGTTTACATTAATGTAGATTAAGTAGAAGCAAACCAATTATTTATTGTGCCAATCATGTCTTCTTGAACTTTAAGTTAGTTATCATAGTTCTATAATTACCAATTCCAAATGTTCATTGCAAACTCAAAGCCTAAATAGCTATTTTTAAAATGTCTTTGAAGATGTTATTATGTTACATGAATAAGTGGAAGAACACTTCTGGACTTCCATGTAGTGATCTACAGAAAGAAATTACATTTCAAAATTGAATAGCCAAAATACGGCCTTCGTACACATAGCATGTTATTTAAATGATACTTCTGCTCAGTATTTTACACTCTGGAAGAAAATGATATGAGTTTTCTGTTGGTACAGAAGCTCATTCGTTGACACGCAAAATAAAAACTAAAGAAGTTCTATCAAACAAACCTAGAAGTTGTTCTGATTCATCACTTTGCTCATATATCCTCTGGTGCAGAAATGGATAGTCAAGAGCATACTGGCATTGCAAGAATTTGTACACCAAGATAAAAACTTGGGGTTTGATACTGATTTTGGGTTTGTTTTCAGTTTTGTTAATATATCCATCTGAAAGGAAGTTGCTTGAAATTGTGTGTTTAATACTAGGTTATAACTAACACTGTATGGATTTGCAAAGTGACAGGAGGAAAAGAGGCGAAAATACCCTCCAGCATATGTGTGCTAACTGCATCCCTTGAGGTCTGGCTGAAACCAACATAACTGTTCCTCAGATGTCTCAAGGAGAGGGTATATTGCACCCCTAGGAGCGATCACCTCTCTTCCTGCTTCGGGCAGGGCAGTGCCAGAGGCAGACATCGTGCTTCTGGAGATGTGTGCAGTCTCTTACTCTCCCATTGTTCCTTTGAACCATGACGTACACCTTGGTTACTTCACTGTGAAGCTTGGTGGTAACCAGAACACAACTTCATTTTTCAGTAAAGTGAAATATATGCAAAACACAATCTTCCAAAAAGGCAGGAAAAGCAGCTTTGGACTAAAAGGCAGAATACTCCTGCTTTTAATTGGATGTCTGGAGATGGGCATCAGTGGCAGTAGCGTTGGAGTCAAGAACATGAGGCCTCATTTTGAGGAACATTTTAGACTACTATTAAAGCTAAGCAAAACCATACACAACAGTGGAAATCAGTGTGTATGTTTAAATGTGAGTTTTTGTTAGGGGATCATCTTGATATGTTATAGCAAAGCAGTTCATACATTTCTGATCCTGACTTTCTGAGGCCCTGGGAGCCGAAGTATAGCTTAGCTCCTTGATTCATATGCAGTTCAGCAAAGGTTTGCTTCTTAAGCATGTCAGATGAGCTCAAGCTTTGCTAATGCTCACAAGTCAACTAGCCAGACCTGCCATCTCAGAACTACACTGGGAAACAACCCAGTGCCATGTGTCATATGTCCACACCTCTGAGAAGGACACATGGATAGGTTGTTGAGGTCAGCATATGCACTGTAATTTGGGAGGAACAAATTAGATAACAGTGGGATAGCGATTAGGTGTAGCTGCTTCATTCAGCAGTTTCTAGAAGGCTAAGTAGTATGGCACTTACTTCAGTGAACATCTGCTACGTAAATTCAATAGTTTTCAGGAGTTATGACAGAAATTGAAAGCTGTGTTCTAATTCCACTTACTGTATTTTACTGTTATTTCCACTGTAAGCAGCATCAAAGATGTACTCCAACAGATCAAAATTCTGTCTTTAAAATGCGCATTTTATCATACCTGATGAATTCTTCATTAAAGTCAGGATTTTATTTAGTTTAATTATCAAACATCTATTTTTTCCTTACATTTAGAATGAGATATTGTTGAATCATCTGTCATCTATTTATCAGTCTATATTGTTCCATATAAAACTTATTTTTAAATATTCTCTTGGATTGACAATCTTCCTAATTTATTTACATTAAATACTGGAACTAAGTATTTATTTCTGCCATAGCAAAACACCGTAACTTTGTTGTTACAAGAACTGAAATCATACAGTGCAAATTCAAATTTTTTCTTCTGGTCATTTAAAAAATGCTTTTATTACTCTGTGTGGAAGAGGTAAGCATTATGAAAATAGCATACAAATAAAACATTAGGATCAGTATTTCAAAATATGTGAGGAAACAATAGCCCTGGTTTGTATCCTGTCAATGTCAAGAGAAAGAAAAAAAATGCTGTTTTTTCTGTCCCTGAAACACAGTGTGTGCTGAAAAACATCACAGACTAAATAACCACTGTCGGATGCAGGGCTACCTGAATTCATCTTTTTGCAGATTCTGATAGTTCCTGCCATGAGAGGGGGAGGATTTCCGTTGTACTTTCTACAGTATTAATTTCAGCATTTGGATTTGCTAGAGAGCAGTAACAGGGAGATGTCTCTTGTTAAAGTGCTGTCAGTAAAACCAGAACATTTTCTTTGGAGTCCGTAAAGATTTTTCACAGAAGTTGCCAGCCACAGTGGTCCAGACTTAAAGATTTATCAGAACTGACAACCACTGATGAAGTGTAGAAATTCTGTATAATTCTGCAATACAGTGATGCTCTGGCAAGTCGGACTTTTAATCTACATATTCCAAAATTTTTGTTCTAGAATACTGTCAAAATATTCATGCTACTTCATAGGATGTAATGAGGTGGTGGGGAAAAAAATCTTAAAAGCAAAATAATTAGAAAATTAGATAAAGCTGAAAAGCATGGCTTGTATTTGTATGTTGCCACGACTACTCACCTGTATTTCAAATGGAGAAATGAAAAAGCATCCAATGATTTTTAACCTCTTGTAGTGTTCATGTTTGCCTTTTTTGTGTTTATTTTTCTAGTGCTGAAATTGCAGAATTAATTAAAAGCTGAAAATCTTGAGCCTAACATTGATAACATGCTTGTGATTATAAAATACTTCTAGTGTGTTCACTTTACTAACCTTGTATGTAGATATACCTAGATTAATTGGTTACGAGCCTTCTTTTATCTTTTTCTAAAATTAAGAAAAGTGTTTTGATTGCACTGACAGCTTGACAAGCTCCAGACTGAAACAGATAGAGGATGTTAGGCCTTGGTCTAGAAGGAAGGAGGCACTGATTCTTTGGTTCTTTTCATAATGTTTTTTCTCTTTGTTGTAGTCCCTAGCTAGTAGTGGTAGTAACTTAAATGCAAAATATTTTTCATTGAAACATAATATATAGCATCTATTTTAAATGCTGCAAAATGTTGTTATTTTTCAGAATATTGTAATACCACTGACACGATATGGAGCGATGTTTATCACGTGTCAGTAATCTTTTAACTAAATTATCTCAGCAATACTTTTAAGACATAGCAAATGTTACTTGTTTATGAGCAAGGATTTGCTGATTTGTTTCTTGTATGTCAGCCCTTTTCTCTCTGTTGTGCTTGAGTGGGATTGTTTCAGGTGGCAGAGGCTGGTAATTAATCTAGAATTCATTTAAGAATACAGTTTACCATTTCTTACCAAGAATAGAGCCCCGCTTACAATCCTGTGACTTTTTTGACTCTACAGTGCTGGCAGGAGTAAAACTTAATAACGTAAGAAGATTAATTTGAGTTATCATGGGAAGCAAGTGGTCTATATATGACTATATCTGAACAATCTGTCTTAAAAAAAAACACACTTCTTATGGCAGGTGCTGTTTACTCAACTTTCAGAAATAAAGCAGTCCATTTCAGGTACCGTAAAGGTCAACCATATCATTACACCGCACAAAAGCAGCTCAGAAGTTTCAAAATATATCTCTAAATAATCTAAACTTAAATACATAATTTTTTAAAGTTTAAAATATGTTTTACTACTACAGATACAGGGATTAAAATTCTTTAAAATGAACTTCATAAATGCATAGAAGTAATTAAATGCAGGGCTTCATTTTAAGGTTTCCATAATGGGATGTAGTTTCCATAGAGAGTATCACGGAAGGCACTTTAGGATGCTTTCTTTTCTCTTAACACATTCATATTTTATATATATTTTGATTCAGTTCTCCTTAGAAACCTGGAATGTAAATGCAATGCCAATGGTTGGGGTTTTTTGTAGTTAATGAGCAAGGTTAACAGAAGTATCTAGGTGTGTTTTTCTTTTTAGTTCAAAAATTCTTTTATTCTCTTGTCTTCTGAAAAAGCTAAACAAAAAAAAAAAAAAAAAAGCCAAGATTTTCTTATTACTATGGTTTTAAGTGTAGCAACAGAAGTATAATTTGTTGAAATGCCTGTGTCAGTCATATGAGGTATGTTTCCTTTATTCTTCAGAGAAAGAGGACACTTGTAAACTCATTCAATTGCTTATCTGTAAACACCACTGGGGCCCTGTTTTGGCTTTACATTCATGAGGAACTCCTCTGCTTTTCTCAGATGAAGAGTTAGACACTTAAAATGACAATTTCACTTACTGCAAATTACACTATACATATGTAGCTTGTCTGTCTGAAAATCATTGTGCTTCTTGACTACCAGAAAGGATATGTTTCATATTGAAAACAAGAGAAGGAAGGATAATTGAAGGGGCGTTACTCAGATCTTCCTCTTTCAAAATGTAATGTAAATAAAGGCTAATGCATAAGATGAAGCTGACTTTGTCAGTTTATTTTCTTTCCATATCCTTCTAACTTCCTTATTGCACTAGTCACTTGTACATCCTTCATCAGTTCTCATTAGTCATTCAGGCAGGTTTTATGTAAACTGAGTCCTGACATCTATGTGCTAAACCTGGGAAGGTAATTATGAACATTGCCCATGCAAATTGGGTAAAGGCACACATAAATTACCAGTTATAGGCTTACCTAGTAGTTTGCTTGTGTATTTACCCGAATTGCATTCATAATTGCAGTAATTATGTGAACAGCTATGGATGCAGTTTTGCAACCACAGCAACTACATTTCAGAATTTCTTCCTGAAGTAAAATGTTTTGCTGAGAGAAGTAAGACAGGATAAGGTGAGGATTCTGTAGTTACAGAATCCATGATTACTGGTAGAAGATGATCCTACTCTAAAGTATTAATGACACTTAAAGAGCTGTAGTAACACAATGTAACTTTATGCGCTGGTTGAATGGTACGCTAGTATGAAGAGCTCACCTGAAGGCAGTCTGTGGCACGTGAACAAGACAAAACAAAGTGGATAGTTCTTTCTGTTATTTGGGATATTCCTCTATCATGTTATTCTGAGATTATGTGAATTCTAATCTTTTTAATGGTGAAGTATTCTTTTCCATACCATATTAACACTTGGCTGATTAGGGTAGCTTCCAGGGTTACCTTTTGGCAACGTAGAAGCCTAGCACATAGATCCTATCTTAGATTTGGGTGCAATTCATTCAACTATATTAATCTGGATTTGGCTCATTAATACATTGAAAATGAGAACTGAGGTCTCTGTCTGTCAACAGAGATGACATATGGGCAGCAAAAGAGTTTGGGGATTTCAGAACAAGCTTGGTGTGGTCACAGCAGTCTGAAACCTGGGAAACATAAGCAGTTCTGGTTTGTACTATATCAATATCTTACTTATCATCATGTTCAGCTCTGGATAACAGTAAGTTAGATAGTCCCAAATAGAAGTTAGAAGTAGATTAATATGACCCTCATCCAAGAAGAAAAGGAAGGGGAAAACATTCTAGAGAACTTCAGATTTTCTTTAAAATGAGGCGGCTATTCATCCAGACTAAAGAATTTCAACATTTTGATGAATTTACGAGGCTATTCTGAGAAAATACCAGGGTCATTTCTTTGAAAGGTTGTCTTCTCCGTGGACATCATCATTCTGAATGCACAGTGATTAGGGCTTTTGCTAGCTTGAGGAATTCTCTCTAAAGCCCAACTTTGTGGTCTCTCATTAATCTGCTGTGTTACCTATGTGTTGTTTTCATTCTTCACCATGAAGACGTCATTTCCAAAGCTTGAAAATTCTTGTATTTCAGGGTTGGTTGGGTTTTTTGGAGTGGGTTGTTGGGGTTTTATTTTGGGGGGGAGGGGGTGTTGGGTTTTTTTTGGTTTTTTTTTGTTGGTTAAGGGGTTTTTTCAGTGTTCTGAGTGTGCGTTCTGTAAACTTCTTCATTCTATTTTTTTTCCTTGTAGGTAACAATTAGTTCCTCCTTAAATTTCACTACAAACCTGTTCTATATAGTAGTGGATTTCATACGGAACAGGTGATATACCTTGAGTTTTGCAACTATCTGTGTTAGGATATGCAAAACAAGTGTTATATCACAACACATTTTTGCCGTACACTCTAGTATGCTTCCCTGGCATGCAAGAATAAAGTGATATCACTGTATATATGGTCATAAAACATCACTTCCCCCACTGCTGGTTGCCGCTTGGCAATGTTGAAAATACAAGTTTGTAAGATAAAGGAAAAAAGAAGTTTTCTTGGCCAAACCAAGATTGCTGCTTTACTCTAAAGATGAATAGGACAATAAGAGGCTTCACAATCGAAAAGAATGGACTGAATAATGACTTTGAAAAGAAATCATAAGTTGTGGTTGCCCGAAGTATTCCTTTTCTGGAAGTTGCAGCTTTTGCTTCTTTCTCTTAAATCCTTCTGGTAAGTTGATAGGGCTTTATTAAAGAAGATATCCAACGTTTATGAATATCAAACCAGAAAAATAAAGATATATTCTTAAATAAAAGGAAGGTTCCCAGGAAGGTCTCCTGTTGCATGCAAATAGAAGGGACAGTAAGCAAGAAAGATTTACTAATTTTAATCTTTTGAGACTGCTGGATATCTGTTCATCTTCTACATAGTTGAAAATAAAATAATTGAGATTTTTCTTGCTTCAGAATTATAATATTGGACTTGGCAAGCTGCAGATGGATAATTACACTGGAGATGTTAAATAGGTTTTAGAGACAAAATTGTAAATAATACAATAGAGAAGAATAATGGACTTATTAGCATACCATTAAATTGCTTTTTCCCTGAGAGCCAAGCATATTTTTCATAACTTAGAAAAAGTGTCTTGCCTAGCAGTAACACATGTGCTTAACATTTACAAACCCCACAGTATTTGACTATGGCATTAGGTTTATGTTGCGGGGAAAATTATGACAATATAGTTACAAATATCAGTAAGTTTATCACTTGATAACAAGATCATATGTATGAAAAACAATCTCTTCCGAGTTAAACAATTTGCAGACCTTTTGTTTCAACTTGCATTAGTGCTATCACTCACACTGAGAATTTACAGGGCTGCAACATAGCAACAGGCATATTTGGTAAAAGATCCTTTCACTAATATGATTTAAACTGTCCAACTCATTGTTATTAGTCTAAATTATGTTTTTCATTATAATTTTGTACTTAATAAAAAGTAGAATCATTTGGGATATGGTTGGTTTTTTTCAGGGCTACTGGTATTGGCCAGAAAAAACACAATCTTTACGAATGAAAATTAACTTAGTCCAGAAATTCACAAAATGCACACTCAAAACCTAGATTATTTCAGTTTTCAGCAAACACATGTCAATAGTGATTTATGGGTACTGTGCAGTCATAATCTGTGGAGTTTAGTACCACTGTGTCAGGATGTTACAGGAAGGTTTGTTCAGTTTAATCCAACTGTTGTGCATGGGAATGCAAGAGGTAGCACAGTACCACTGTTTCCATCCAAGGCTGAAATGGCTATTTTGCTTAAACAGGGGTAGTATTTATCAATGAGCCTTCAGGAATCTGAGCCAGCTGAAGTCTTCCTAATCCAGCCATCTTAAATTTACTGATGTTCAGACTTTGCTGTAGGAGATTCTGTTATAGTCACAATGCCATTTGTAAACCACAACCCCAAATGGGACACTATGGCTCCAGGAAACAATTTCAAGGATATTCTACATCACAGTGCCCCAGAGAAAGAATATAGGCAATTGCAGACTAGATCTGCTTGTGCTACCCCAGTTTCAAAGATCCAACTTTGTATCACATTGGAATGGAAACAATGTCCATTAAATGTTTGTGCATAACAGCAGGAATCTCGTAAACCTAATGATAAGGTAATGAGATGATTAAAGCATGTAGCAGTTTGGGTCTTAGTCCTTTCTCTGCCTTCTGGGTGATAAGAGGTCTTCATGTGATATCTTTCTGCCTTTTTTTTTCTGTCCAGTGCCTGCACAGGTGGATGACACTGAAAAGACAGCCTCTCCTCCTCGACAAAAGCCTTTTTCAGTGAAGTAGCATACATACGTTAAATCTCACTGGCAATATTTCAAAAACCTCTTATTCCAACTGATGTGCTGTGCTGCAGAATCCAGCTTTGTGAAGGAATTGACATACTCTTGGGGCAGAGATAAGATGCAGTTCAGATCCTATGGAGTTTTCCTGTAGTTAGGAGACATAAGACACCAATATCACACCAACTTTTTGGGTGTCACAGCTTGTTTAGAGTGATTTCCTAACCAGAAGGAATTTTGCGCCTCTTCCCACTTGGACATGCCCTGCATTTAGGCAGACACCCTGTCATTGATTCTGAGGAATGTGGCTTCTCAGATAAGATGTTAAACTCAATGAGCAGCAGAGACTTCATTGGAGTAGGCAAATGGAACAATTATCAAGATAAAGAGGAACCACAGAAGGCACAGAAGGACACAAACTAGCTGGACATATATTTCAGATGAGTCACCTTCAAAAACTTTTTTGCTTTATATAGAACGTTAACTGCTTCATAGGGGGTTTTGGTCAAGCTCACCAACTCGAAAGAACTGACTATTCATTGTCCTTTAACGTCACATGACGTGTGGGGTAAGAAAGTCAGACACAATTCACCATCAAGCTCTAGAATTTGTTGCTGTCCATGGAAATAATGCATCATTACAAAGCTAGGGTGGAGCTTTTTCAAGAGGAGATGAGAACTAAGCAGAACGTGAACTAAAATGATTTACAGTATGGAGTCGCCAAGAATGATCTGCAGTTATAGGTCTTATATTTTCTGTTTCATCTTTCAGTATTTTTCCCTGTTATATCTATCATTAATGAATGTACATCTAGTAGCTTCTGCTTGGGCAGCCATCCCTTACTGAAACTAAGCTCATTAAAAGAATATAAGAGCCAAATGGACTAGAATTCAGAGGGTTACTTGGTCATTCAAGATCTCAACATCTTCCTCAAAGAATTTCACACCCATCAAGTTAGTAAATGACTGTGTGTTAGGGCATCTGTGTTGCCCTAAGCATACAAACGTTGGCATACACAAATAATTCACATGGAGTCAGTCTTGACATAGTCACATGTTATTCTTTACTAAGTCTAAACGTCATTAAATACCTTTATTTAAACTTCCCAGTCTACTTCTAATATTTCCAGTTTATTTCAAGTGAAACACTTTCTAAATGCTGTGCACGCTCCACTTTATTTTGGAATACATAATGTGATGAATATGAATATCTCATTGGAAATTTATTTAAATGCTAAGTCCCCCAATCTTCTAAATATTAACACTACCATATAAAACATTTAAAATATGTATGAAAACATTCAGTGGCAGATACAGTGTCATCACTGGGAGATACACAACTACGCACTAACTACTTTTCTGGCCCTGCACTGTGCTTAGGACTCTCTGCTCTCATGTGGCCAGATCCTCTCTTGGCAAATCTGTTGGAAAATTTACAAATCATCTACTGATTGAAGAAAGACTCTCCAGACTGTTTTATTAATATAAATGTATCCAATACAGCTTCCTTTACTTTGTGGTAGGGAGAGATGGATCGTGCGGTCAGGATACTTTTGTCTGTTAAAGCATATAGAGTGAACAACGTGACAGGTAATGGTAACAATACTGCAGGAAGATAGTTTGATACTGTTGTGGTGAACATCATAGAAAAAAGGCAGAACAGAACAGAACAGAATAGAACAGAACAGAATAGAATGGAATAGAACAGAGTAGAAGCCAGCAAAGGTTACAGCAGTCTCACGCTGGTGTTAGTGTGGTGTTAGTCACAGGAGCAAAGCACTGCAAAGACAACAGTAGCTGCCTACATCCCGTTTTCCCTCCTGCCCTACAGCAAGCCTAGCTTCACACTGTTCACAGTATTTCCAAGGATCTAGTTTGTATTCCTAGACTTAATAATTTAATTTCCCTTGGATGCTTCTATTTTTATTGTCTAAAAGAAAGGGAGACATTATTGTCTCAAGTGTCCTTCTGACTTCATTTCTCTTGATGAAAGGCTATTGATTCAGGTGTGTTTGAGTGAACCTGTGAATGTGCTGCTGACTCAGCTGTTGTTTAGCACCACTCAACTAAACATAAAATGCATGATTGTTTTCCTTTTGTAAATAACTGGTGAAATAGAAAATGGTTCTGTTTTTATTTGCAAAAAAAGCAGTAAAGGGATAATATTGTTATCAGAAGATGTGTGCTAGAATATTTGACTTGTACATCCTAGATTCCATTTGTCTACTGCCAACTTATACCTGCTGTTAAATATAAGACACTTAAAAAAAGAGAAAAAGATAACACAAATTATTCACCATTAATTCTTTAAAATGAGTCACTATAAAAAGCTTAATTGTTTGCTGAGAGGGTCCAAATTGGTGGACTTTGCAAGATCAAACAAAATTGAAGATATTTGTCCAAATTAAAATGAAAACATGCATCCAGAATATACCAAATGAGCATGTACGCTACTGTAATAATAATTTTATTATCTTCAGCTTCCAGGCCAGACTTTTAATTATGACCCTTTATATCAGTGAAAACCATGTATTCAGGATTAAAAACCTATTTCTTTAACTAGTCTGGTTAAAGACTGTGGTTTGATATATTCTATGCTACAACTTTTATAAAAACCAGAGAACACTTCTAATAACACTTTTCTAATTTCATGGTTCAGTGCACAGTCAGTAAAGATTTAAATAATTCAGAAAGAAAGCCTATTCTGTTTCTTTATTAGAAGTTTGAGTCAGGCAAATTCTTTGACATTTAATAGGTTTTTAACCCTTTTAATAACTTCTTATAATGAAATTTATTGGAGGTTGTTTTAAATAAAGGGTTATTATATTAGAGTGAATAGCAGTCGGTAGTTTTTTATGATTAGTTTTGAGACCTTGGCCCTGTGCGACTCAAAGGATATTAAAACATAAAGTAGAAAAGAATGTTAATAGTCACCAAATTAACTGCGTACCAAGAAATATAGAAACTATATTCTTGTCATTATGTGATCATGCTATAAAATTTTGCAGTCAAATTTTGAGTATATAATTGTTTTAAAGGAGCTTAAGATCACTTACAGAACTAGTACTATATAAAACAACCTGAAGTGGTTTAATTTTTAACAGAATGATTTTGAAAAGATTAGAGTAGTAAATTTAATAGTTCAGGGGGAGTTTTGCTTTGGGTGTTTTTTTTTTAGTTTGGAGTTCTTTTTACGTGTGATGTTTCTGCTGTTTAATTTTAAGACTTTTCCTAATCAACAGAAATTTTGAATGATCCTTTCATTTTATCCTGCAAGCGCAGTGGTCATAGTATATAAATTACACTTGTGTAAAACATTAAAATATTCCCCAAATACCCACTTACTTTAAAACTTAGCCTTTCATTATGCAGTTAGCTGATACAGAGGAGAATTATAAAAATGAGATGATGAAAACACACATCCCTTCCTCTGTTAGGTGGTGCTTTGAGTTATTCCTTTTAATGTGTTTTGAATGGTTCTCTGTGGTCCTTTTACAGTAACCTTAGCTCTCATAACAAATCTTCTCTTATATATATGCTAAAAGAAGACTGGGTTGCAGATCTGATTTCTACCTTGCTTTAACTGAACGGAAACAAAGATCTGATAGAATGTGGATCTTTGGATTTGATCATCCTTCATCTATAACAGGACATACATACCAGTTACCAGTTTTATCCACTCTTAATTAGTGAATCCTAGCTTCTTGTCAGATTTAGGACTTCTAAATATTGCGGTCACTTTTTGTTTTTCTCTGGTGCACAAATATAGATGTTCAGGTTATCTCAAGGTTTAAGTTATCTCACAGAACAGCATCCCCATGATGGAAAACAATACATGAAACCGCATGGTTTCCTTTTGATTCAGTTGCTATTAGTCTAGGACCCTAACCACCAACATGCACTGAATAACTAGGAACTATCACTGCTTGATTATCAGTATGAACTTAATGAAAGCTGTCTAAAAAGGACATTTCTGTATTTTTAGACACTCTTCTAAGTTTAAATTAGCTCTGACTGTATGATGAATATTGCTTGCATTTTGGATCATTAGAAAAAGGTTTTTTTCAGTTTTGCAGTTGTTTGGTTTGATCATAAATGGTGAGTATGGTCTCCCAAACACAATTCCTTCTCTGTGTACCACCTCTTACAAACCCGTCTGGCAACTTAATGTTATCTTTTCTTCTCTTTTGAAACCTCGACTTAGAGAGCCAAGTGATTATGTAGGAATTCTTTAATTCTTTCTTTTTTTTCTCTCTCTCTTTTCTAATGAGCATCTCAGTGTCACTGGGAAACATCTTGCAGATGTGCATTGGCTAATGGCAGAAGACAATTAAAACATCTAAAATAAAAACTGTAACATTTCTAAGCAAATATCATAGGTTTTCAGGGCCAGTACTGCATTTTAAATAGCATTATTTGGGTACAGACAAAGATTCAGATTTAATACAGCACAGGTAGTAGCACAAGTTGTCCTGGGAGTATCAATAAGACTATAAATGACTAATAGAAGAAACCCCTTCTACCTACCAAAGAATGTCTGTTATGCCTACACGGTGACTCAGGTGGGTGACACCAGTGAAGAAGGAAGGACACTATGGGTATCTTCATAGTAACATTTAAGATCCCCTGAGGTTTTCTCCCAGTATTTGTTTAATTAGTTGATTGAAACAGCTTCTGTATGTGTAGTATGAAAAATGGATGCTCTCTGACTTGCCTTGACCACTGAGACAAAAGCAAAGAACTGTCAACCACTGACACAGTGTCCATCAGAAAAGTTCGTGAGAGCTCTCAGCTAGTGGAAAACAAGGCAAAAATCATTGTAAGACCTGGTGGTGGTTACAAAAATAATGCCTGCTGTGCCCTGATATGAATTTACCCAAGTTAGTCTTATGTCTTAATGTTTTCATCTCCATTGTATAATCCCCAGTGTTTCTTGCATATACTTAGGCCTGTTGTATTTACTTCAGTCTGTTTAAAGCAACCTTTCTTCTTTCATTTAATGATAACATTTATTATAAATTATTTTATATAGAGAGGGGCAATTTGGACTTTCACAGCTTTTCAGAGACTTTTGTCTCACAGTTCTTAATTATAGCAAGAAAAATAACGTGGGAATTACTTTTCTAACAGCACATGCCTTTTGAAACTGCCTGCCTAATGCTTCTTCGAAAAATATTGCTTGCTCCTAAAACCACCTTCTGGGACATTAGTTGAGTGTCCTGCAATTTGGCTCTTTCTGCATCTTGCATGGGTTAACCAGCTTGTATCAAAAAGACAGATAATTAGGGATTTTGATTTTTTAATGCTATATCCTGAGAGAGATGAAGGATTCTATCTGAATGCTATGTCAGATAAGAATAGTTGTATTTGTGGACTTCAGGGCACAATATTTCAAGAAAGATGAAGGTTGTTGGTCATAGTCCAGAGGACAGCAGGAAGAATGATCAGAGCTGTAGAAAACACAGCAAAAAAAAAAAAACAAACAAACCTTTCAATCTTCAGGTTTAGTTGTTTAGTCTAAAGAATAAAAAACTGGAAGGAAATTCATAGTAGACTTCCAGGGTGTACAACTTTTCTGTAAAGAAGGAGAAAAACATTCCTCATGTCCACTGGGAGCACAGCAAAAAGTAGTAGGTTTAAATTACAACAAAGGAGATTTAGGTGAGACATTATGGAAAAAAAGCCCTTTCCACTGTAAGGATAGTTAAGCACAAGAATTGCCTAGGGAGGTTATGAAGAGGTTAGACAAACATCTGTCAGAAATTATTTAGGTATAGCTAATCCTGCTGTGAGATAAAGTGTTGGACTAAATAACCTTTTGAGGTCCCTTCTAGCATGATTTTCTGTGATTCTGTGATTAGGATACTGTGCTCACATTGTCCTGCAGTAAGATGTTCCTGTGCAAGGACAATATCACTATATTTTGCATTGCATACTTTGCTTTGGTTTTGCTTCGGTTTTGCTTCAAGCTTGTGGGGACAATGTTGGTCTTATTTTTTTTAAGCATTTTAGCTTTATTCTTAGTAACTTAGGAGCTTCGAGCACTAGACACTAGGAGCTTGTTTTCAGCCAGAGAGCCCTGTTCTGGTTTTGCGCTAAACATTTGCCAATAAGCGTTATCAATACACACCTCAGAATGAGTGGCTTTTACTATGTCTTTTAACTTGCAGTCAAACAGTTACATGGGTGGATGCTCAGTTCCTGCTTATAAGCAAAATGCAAACAGGAAAAAAAAATAGCCATGAAAAGAAATGTATCATAGCTTCCCCAGTGGTAAAACCGAAATAAAATAGGCATGTTCTAAAGCTGAATATGACACAAGTTGTGAAACATCCTGGAACTGACAGATGGAGAATGATATTAAAGTGTAAGATATTATCATTATTACCTCATCAGAGAGACCATTGAAGGCATCACTTTAAGACTGTCTTTATCCTCTGTATCACTCAAACTCTTTAACTTTGTTTTTCCATTTGGCATTCTGCCACCCGGTAGGATTTGTATTCAGCTTTGCATTTGCAGGAGTGTGTTCGCAATATTGCTTCTGCATACGGAATATGGCTCCAGCCCAGCTTCACATTGGTGGGTTTTGTAAAACTCCCATCTGGAGGAATAAGGAATAGGAAGCATCTGATCTTGAAGCAGTTTAAAATAAATTGGTCATACTCTGCATGGAATGTTGACAGAGAGTGTATCTGATTAGTGACACTGTTCCTGCAGAGAGGAGGCCGTCATGTTGCTTGAAACAGAGACGTACTGTCACGCCACAGCAGTGACCCAAGACCCAGTCGTGGGTAGGATTGTTCCTGAACCCAACAGAGAAGATAGAACAGTTTTTGTTTTATTGATCCTTTAGGAACCCTGAAGGTTCATCTTCACATGCTTTCCATGGTGTTATCTATCTCACAGCTCTTCAGTTATGCAGTTAGCTGCCCATTCTTACTCAAGGAATGAGCAGTTTCCATTTTCTTAGACAATCCCGCTTTTTCACTAGGAAGGGGAGGATGGGGGAAGGCAGGCTCTGCTGTGCATGGCAGAGAGGTGAGCATAAAACCTCATCTGCAGATGTGGATTCTCCTTGCTGAGGGCCACAGTTCAATGTAATGGGCTTATACTGGCAGGTTCTCTGCAAGCAGGTATGGTAGGTGAGGGTTCCAGGCTTAGCAACTAAAAGGGAACATGTACTGTTAAACAAACTTGCTGCTTACACCCACTGTCATAAAGGTATCCTGGTATTTATCTGATTTAAAAATTTAGAAGACAAGCTGAATTCATGTGAAAAGAGAAATACTGGGGTTTTTTTGTACTGCACCAACTCATTCGCACTCCTCGAAATTTTACTAGTGAAGAGATCTCTTGCAAATATTCATATATATACACACACACATGTGTGTGTGTTGTATGGGAGTACATCCAGTACCATCCAGTTGGTTATCTGAAAACACAGTGTATGTTCAGCACAGGAGCTAAAAGTAAATCAGGAACTGTTTAAAAATATATGTTGTTTCAAGATGACAACACAGAATTTTCTGCAGTATCTATCTGATAATATTTGAGTCTCACATGAAGTTTTTTTTAATAAAGGAGAGATCTTTTGAATAATAGGAGTTGTATTACATTTTACTTGGGGAAAAGTAATTAAAATTATAACCTTTGCCCTGCTTTCAGAGATAGATACTTAGCAAATTCGTTCAAAGTAAGAGTTGTTAGGAGTTTCAAATAGTGATTGTTTCCTTTCTAGAGTTCATCAAATACTTGTAATGTGCGTTCTTATTTAAAAGCAATCTTCCTTTTCCAGTCTTTTGTGAGGAGGTTTATTCCCAGCCCTGCTCTGACACCACAAGGTGCTGCACCATGAAAACTCAAGGTGTTTGCAAGTGGAGCAGCACGGGCTCATCTCCTGAGGGGTGGTAGGCACCCTGGGAAGGGCACACGTACCCGCTGAGGCTGGAGCAGTGCAGACAGGGTGGAGGAAGGGCTTTTGGGAGGGTTTTGCCTCCCTGACCCCACCATGCAAGGGCTGGGTGGGTTTCCAAGATAGCCGGGGCCAGCCCACACTCCTGGTCCCCATTCCCCAACTGCTGCCGAGCCCAAACAGCTGGATCTAGAGCAAAATGGCTGAGCAGCAGTTACAGCTTCATGGGCACAACTGTCTTGATACGGGTTGTCTGCTAGAGGCAGAGATAATGATAGCTTTCAAGGCTAATATGTTTGCGAGGAGGGGAACTGATACTGGTGGGAAGGGAAAAGAAGTCAGCAGCAATCTTTAGAAATATAAATGTCTGCCAGGATTCAAATTTCAGCCTTCAGTTGATTTCATACACTTCACTGTTTCTGCTCCTCTCCTCCAGTGCTTTAGTAGTCATTAAATGAACTTGAAGATGTTTGTATCGATAACCCTTTTTTACCAAAAGCTATTAATTTCTAAAGCGATATAAATACAGGTATAATTGTGATGTCACGTTGTCAGAAGCCATTTGAAATACTTTTCAGAGACACATGTACATGTGAAGTGGTAAGTATGCCATAACTAATGGTACTATTAGTTTGATTTACTGCCAACAAGTAAGCTTTACAAAAATCAATTCCCAAGCTCATAGACTATCTCCCTAAAACTGATAAATTTGTACACTATCAATAATAAGAGAAAAGGCGAAGTTACAGGTTTATCTTTTCTGTGTGTTAACTGCTTGAAAGGTATCTTACAGAGGTGGCTGTGATATATAGGAGTGTGTGTATGAGAGAGAGAGAGGTTATGGAAGTCACAAGCTGTTAAAAGTTGAAAAAAAAAATCTGAATGATCTTTAGACAATTCAGATGACACATCTAACAAAGGCTGTCAGTAGAATAAAAGTGGTTATGTTAATATATTGAACCATTAACACATGTCCTTATCACAATGGAACTTATACAATGGTAGTTCCTGTCAAATTCTACTCGATACATATGGCATGTTTGTCTGATTCACGGAAAGACAATTATATCTATTTCATTTCAGCTCTGAATTGACACTTCAATTTTAAATCACCCACAGAACACCTTAGCTTAAATCTGAGCTTCTCCCTCATGTTCTTTGCTATTTGTCAAGTTTCCGTATGAGTATGCTGAAAAGATGTTACAGGCAATCTACTGTAGTGTGTGTGTGGTGCATTTGACCTCTGGACAAGAAAGGAGTTTCATCCTCCAGTGCTTTTAATTCTTATCCTTGCAAAGACTGAATTTGTTGCTTGCATTAAAATAGTATGTCTCGTTAATGCTAAGAAGCGGTGACCCACATAGCACAATGGATTCATTTGTCAATCCCACGATATCTGAGCTTTCCGTTCATGTATGTCTTAGCAGCAAATCAATTCAGAAATCATTTAATCAGTCTATCAATGCATCCTTCTTGTCAGTTGTCTGAATCCTGAAAATTCCAGTATCTCATTGGACAGCACCAAGCAAAATGGATTTGGACCTCATACTACATACTCAGACTCTGAAAACTGCAGCTCCCAGATTCACAGCTCAAACACAGAGAAATCCTAAGAAGAAAAGTAGGACCTGAAAATTGTCTCGAATTTTGAGGATATGCATGTTCTGATCTGGTTCTGAACTTCAGAGTACAAACCTGTCCCTGTTTGTTAGCATTTCTGAAATGCTATACATTCAGTTACAGAAAGCAGTGCCCTTTTGTTCCCTTATAAAGAAACAAGGTTTTTTTTTCTTTTTGTTATTCCCGTGGGCTGAGACTAGAGCCTGAGTAGTTTATAACCATCACTGGTATGCAAATGTCAATCATATCCTTACTCTGTTTATTTCCAGTATTTACATGTTTATTTAAGTACTTGCCATTTCTTTTAAGCCTTGTATACCTGATCAGGCCAACTAAGGTCTAAAGGAACAGAACACTTTATTAGTGATATGCTTAATACAGTTTTTTTCCTCTTGTAGATGCAAGATTTACGGAACACAGAAGGAGCCCAGTATAGTTCCCATCCTCAGATGGCAACCATGAGGCCAAGGGTTCAACCTGCAGATATTAGGCAGCCAGGAATGATGCAGCATGGGCAGCTGACTACTATTAACCAGTCCCAGCTCAGTGCACAGCTTGGTTTGAATATGGGTGGAAACAATGTTCCTCACAACTCGCCCTCTCCTCCTGGAAGCAAATCTGCAACTCCTTCACCATCCAGTTCAGTCCATGAAGATGAAGGAGAAGATAGCTCTAAGGTAGGCTTAGATGCTAGGATTACTATTTAAATTATGGATATTTTTAGGACCTGCTAAATTAATCGTATGGCCACAGTTATCAGGGTGATATTTTATACATTGTTGGTGGTTGACTGAAGTGAATAAAGGGTTATGAATACAGAACGTGTAATTTCCAGTCAATTCTTCAGGCAGCTTGAGTAAATGACATCATTCCTCTTCATGAAAGCAAACTAGAATCCTATAAAACACCTAAAGGATAGCCATTCCTTTAGGACTTTAATATAAAGGTTGAGTTTTCTCACTTGCATAGAAGGGATGTTTGTTCCTAGTTAAAGATCAAGTTACTGCTACAAAAAGTATGAACAGTCTGTACAATTTGCTAGTCTTTGCTACTTGGTCACAGCATGAGTAAACAGAACATCATAGCAACCAGAAAGAAAGATCCTCTACGAGCTTTAAAAGTCTTACCTTGGAAATCTTGAAGATCATTGTGCATTTATACTTTGGGAGGTGCCCACACTCAATCATGACATATTCAAGCTTCACTTTAGTGTCAATACAGGCATGATGTGATAATAGTCATTTAAAGAATAAATTTCTTTACAGGATAAATGTAAATTTATATAGGAGGTTTTGCACGCAAAATCCTCCCAAACCTCCCGAAATCCTGAAAACCTCCAAAAAATACACAAGTATGTTATCTGAATTATGCAGACACAAAAGCTGAGACACAAAAAGACTGGGACTTAGCACAAAGTCATACAGCCCTTAAACCAGGAATGTCAGAACTGAGAGCCTCTTTAGCTCTATTTTATGGTCACTACAAAATAGGAGTCTTGTTAAAGCAGTCCTGTAGCATAGTGTGTACCCTGGTGGGTACATGGCCATGTCTTGTGAGGAAAAGTTGCAGACTTGTGAGGAATGTGAAGAAAACTTATTGTGTGTCACTGTGGAGGTATAAGGCAGTCAAGAAATGTAAGTCTGATTTGTTTTCGAATTATATTGTTTTTCATGCCTCAAGCTATAAAATAATCATGTAATTGGAGACATATGTTCTACCACATTTTGAATAAATTCTGATTCAAAAGTTTTATTTTAGGACTTTCCTCTGATTTCAGAAACTTTAGGTTTTAAAAATTACTGAATAATTCATACATTTTAAATGAGCACTTCCTTACTGAGGGAGGCTTTAGAATACAGCTATGTAAAAATAATTCCAGGCAGCCTTACTTTTTCAGAATAATTCATTTTCTACTCCTGTTGCTTTGCTAGTATTTTTACATATGCTGGTTGGAATATGCAAGTTGCTGTAAATTTCTGGAGGAAACATTCACTCAAATAATTAATATACCCTTTCTGCTTCTATCAAATATTTCAGTTACTTAACCCCTATTTCTCATGTGCTTTTTCACTGCAAAACTTTGTGCTAGCAAAAGTGTAGGGTTGTGGTTTCACGTCGACAGTACTCATTGGAAGCTAATGTTTTCAATAAAGAAATACTAAGCATTGCAGACCAAGTAAAACTTGGTCCTTTTTTTTGTGAAAGCCAGTTTATGTAAGTGTTCAACCTTTTAACAAGTTATTTTGGAAAAGCCTGTAAAATTTTCTCATGCTCAGCTGAAGCAGAAAAATATGAGAGAAGGCACAATACACAAAACAAAATTAAATTCAGTATACTGAAGTTTATAAATTCAATAATTATAATTTCTCTGCTAACAGAAAAGTTTTAAAGTATGTTAAAATTGGTTAATGATGTCAGAGGGCTTAAATTTGTCTCCAACTAGTAGGTCTTAAACTACAAGCTTGATGGGGGGCAGATTTTGCCATACCTGTCTTCTGTGGGATTTTTAGGTCTTTGTGAAAACTCCTGAAGTTGGCCACCGCTGGAGATGGGCAGTGGGCTGTCATTGCTGATCCGATGCAATGGTTCTGCTGTAGCTCCCTCTATAAAAGACAAGAAAGTTTGAATAATCAGCATAAGAAGTTAGTGTATTGTTGTAGTTTACGATTTAAACCCCTCTGCTGCATATCCTTCTGTCAGTGTTGCTCTTTCTGGAAGCTGCCAATGAATATGAATGGATACGGATACTTAGAATAAACCAGCTTTCTGTGGAGAAACTTCCTCCCCAGCCACAGCAGTATTACATTTTCTCAGAGCTGCTTTGGAAGGGCCTGTGAGTGTTCTTCACACTCCAGAAATCGTCCCAGTGAAAGAAGGCACTGGATGAGGACAGGAAGAGAGAGTCTGTTCTGTCTTTTGTGAGAATCTCTTTCAGGAGATGTAGTCATGTCGTAGCTGCTGGAGCTCGCCACATTTAAGCAGCTTCATGAAGCAAGTAAGAGGGAATGTGGGACTGATGTTTTAAAATGCCAGATGCCAGGCTGCCCAGCGAAGTCGTGTAGTCCTGATCCCTGGAGGTATTTAAAAGATGTGTAGATGCATCACTTAGGGACATGGTTTAGTGGTGGACTTGGCACTGTTAGGTTTATGGTTGGACTTAATGATCTTGCAAGTCTTTTCCAACTAAATGGTTCTATGTTCCTGCCATGAGGACTGTGTAAAAAACAGCTCCCTCTAAATTCACCATATCATTAATAGCAACAGTGACATTCTCCCTATTTAACCAGCAGGAGAAGATGTTTGCCTGTGTACCAACATTGTTCAAAAAAGACAAAGTACATTTTCAAATGGAAAATCACCTCAGTGTCATATAACCTCCCTTAGTTTATACCAACCAAATGCCCAGCCTTACATGTGACAGAGGAGCCAATAGTCCTTTAATTTGATAGAGACATCCCTAACAACTTTACCTATTTCTATCCTGAGAATAGAATACAGAAATCTCAGTGTCCTGTTCATGTTTGTGGGAATTTATAGAAAGAGAATGTCAGAAAGTATGAAAAAATATATACGTTATATACATTTGGACTAGAAATATAATTGCATCCCTAGTGAACCACTGATTTCCGTGCATGGAGGGAATGACCATTTCAGCTTAATGTACATATTCCAAATGAGAGTAATAAGGAAACTTTACAAACTGATGTAATTGTTCACGTACTGAGTTTCTTGGATGTTTGTTCTATGGGAAATACTCAAATTGTTGTAAGGCTTCTCCAACATACACAGAAATAATAGCAGAAACTGCTAAATATTTTTTGGCAATACTCATTCTCATAAAGGCTCTTTCATATAGGCCTTTTGGACTTTAAACATCATATATTCCATTGCACAAAAAAGGGAAAGGAGCTGCATTATAGAGGGCACAGTTGCCCTGCATGCTGTCGCTCTGAGGCAAGGCAGCTGAGGAAGCTTGACCATGAGATCAGTGACAACAGTAGCATAATTATAAGACTATGTATGTGGTCTTATAATTAGACTGTGTATGTAGTCTAGTCAGAAAGCTGCTAGGTCCATGGAAATCATAGATATTTGAAAAATCATGGCAATCACAAAAAGTTCCTGATGACTGGAAAAGGGAAATATAACCCCCATTTTCAAGAAGGGGAAGGTGGAAGACCCAGGGAACTACAGACCAGTCAGTCTTACCTCTGTGCCTGGCAAAATCTTGGAGCAGATTCTCCTGGAAAGCATGCTAAGGCACATGAAAAACAGCGAGGTGATTGGTGACAGCCAACATGGCTTCACTAAGGGCAGATCATGCCTGACCAATTTGGCGTCCTTCTATGATAGGGCTACAGAACTGGTGGTTAGGGGCAAAGCATTTGATGTCGTCTACCTGGATTTCTGCAAAGCATTTGACACTGTCTCACAGAACATCCTTGTCTCTAACCTGGAAAGACATAAATTTGATGGATGGACCACTCGGTGGATAAAGAACTGGCTCGATGGCCGAACACAGAGAGTTGTGGTCAACGGCTCAATGTCCAAATGGAGACCAGTAACGAGTGGTGTCCCTCAGGGGTCGGTGTTGGGACCGATCCTGTTCAACGTCTTTGTTGGCAACATGGACAGTGGGATTGAGTGTGGCCTCAGCAAGTTTGCCGACGACACCAAGCTGTGTGGCTCGGTTGATACGCTGGAGGGAAGGGATGCCATCCAGAGGGACCTGGGCACACTTGTGAGGTGGCCAATGCCAACCTTATGAAGTTCAACCAAGACAAGTGCAAGGTCCTACACCTGGGTCGGGGCAGTCCCAGGCACAGCTACAGGCTGGGCGGAGAAGGGATTCAGAGCAGCCCTGCGGAGAAGGACTTGGGGGTGGTGGTGGATGAGAAGCTGAACATGAGCCGGCTTAGGTGTGCACTTGAGCCCAGAAAGCCAACCGTATCCTGGGCTGCATCAAAAGAAGCATGACCAGCAGGTCAAAGGAGGTGATCCTGCCCCTCTACTCTGCTCTTGTGAGACCTCACTTGGAGTATTGTGTCCAGTTCTGGTGTCCTCAACATAAGGACATGGAGCTGCTGGAGCAAGTCCTGAAGAGGGCCATGAGGTTGATAAGAGGGCTGGAGCACCTCTGACTGAGAAAGTTGGGGCTGTTCAGCCTGGAGAAGAGAAGCTGTGTGGAGACCTGATAGCAGCCTTCCAGTATCTGAAAGGGACCTACAAGGATGCTTTCGAGGGGGACTGTAGCAATGGGACAAGGTGTAATGGGTTTAAACAGGAAGTTTAGATTAGATATAAGGAAGAAGTTCTTTACTGTGAGGGTGGTGAGGCACTGGAATGGGTAGCCCAAAGAAGTTGTGAATGCTCCACCCATGCCAGTGTTCAAGCCCAGATTGGACAGGGCCTCGGGCTACAGGGTCTAGTGTGAGGCCCTGCCCATGGCAAGGTAATCTTAAGGTCCTTTCCAATCCTAACCATTCTATGATTCTGTGATTCTATGATTAAATATGAAATGTAGTTTCAGACCAAGGATATTGTGTCTGCAAGCGTACATGCACAAGTCTCCTTAATTCTCCTAAATCTAATATGTGGGACTATGGTTAGAAGAAGAAAAAAAGAACTTAAAAATCAGTAGTTCCAAGTAACTATGAAAACATTCTAAACCAAGTGACCACTTACTACTTGCTTTATTCTGACCACCTCAACATTAGAATATTACATTTATGTAATTCTTGCCATAATTCATACTATTGGATCATTAAACATGTATTAAGTTATAGCCGAGCATAATTGTGAGCTGCTGAAAGCATTAGTGGTTTGCAAATATGTATTTCTTCATAGATGGATAACAGGGTTTTCTTCCATGCTCATTGGAATATCACTTATGAGAGAATTTCAAATAATGCATTTTAGAGGGAAGATAGTGAAAAGGCTGCAAGTAGCAAGAATTAACTAACAGAAACACAATTACTGAAGAACTGCTGCAGCATATTCTTTTTATGTGGTAGAGGTTTTACAATATTTACTTTATATGATAACAGTTATAAGTAGAATTCTATGTTGTCTGTTCAGCCTATTATGCAGATGGTGCTTGATTAAAATCTATTTTAAACTACAGCGATTACTGCAAGACAGTGTGCATAAAACAGCTCTCCTAGCTCCATTAAAGGCTTTGGTACTATTGCAGTTTATTTTAAATATGCTTATAGACATTTTCCAGCTTCTCCAGGGACATTTAGATATCAACGATGTGCCTTACTTGATAGTTTTAAATCCTACACTAGATATTTTTGTGATCTATTATGTGTGCAACATGGTTAATGTACACTTTTTTAAAGTGAAAGATTATTGCTTTCTTGTGATAAATAAGTTAAATACATCACCATAATTAAGCAATAAGCCATGACAGTAGGTGGATTACCATGAGCTAACTACACCTCCAGGGATTTTGAGGCACAAGTCTATGCCTAGCAGAATATATGTTTTTTATTTTACTTCCCATCTGTCTCTGCTTTGGTGGTTAGAAGTGGAGTCTATGAAGCTGATAGACTGATGGGAGCATAAGGTAGGCCATCATCTCAGCCATTTGTAAGGTTATTAGTACTGGAATTCTGGTATTATTTTTATTTTGTTATTTTCATATAAGACAAACAGAATTTCCCCTGTGAGTACTCTCTTTTAACGGTGGGGTTTTGGTGTCTTGATCATTCAGGTTGGAGAATAAGATTTTAGAGCTGTTTTCAGAACAGCTTACCAGAAGATGTCTTAACACAACTTCCTGCAGCATATCATTTAGCTGAACGGAAGTTTAAGTAGTGTTTTATATTAATACACAGGAAACTTTAAATCTCATTAGGCCAAATGAGATTTCCTCTGAAAAGAGGAAAACTTTAGCAAATAATGGAGGTAAAATTTTAACTATAACCAAAATTATTGTCAAGCCTCCTTGATCATGGAGTTTGCATAGAACTGTCTGAAGACTTTAGACTGATATTGCTGAATTCACTAGGGAGCCCTAGTTAATTACCATTTCTATGGTAGTTTTTTGTACCTTGTAGAATGAAATAATAGCAAGAGACTTAGAGTTGGATAACTTAATAATGGGTAGCACATTGCTTCCATTTTTCCATATTTTCCAAATGCTGCCAATAGGCTCCTTGTCCATTAACCTTATATTAAATATGCATCTATTGTAACATAATGCTCAGGAAACAACCAACTTCATTTTCAAATTATGGTCATCACTTTGTTGCTGTGCTTACTAAGCCACAGAGATCCAGGCTGTTCAGTCATCACCTGGCCCTGTTGGATACCGCACAGGCATGTACATAGAAAAATAAAGAAGTTTTTTGCTCCAAATGAGAATTTCTAGCCGTTCTCGTCATGCAGTTGCAGTGATTTGAACACCTGTGTTCTCCTGTGTCACTTGATATGCATTATTAAAAAATAATAATAGAAGGATGTCATAAAAGCTGTGCCTTAGCCTAGTGTCTAACCTTTTATGCTCTTGATTTTCTCATGCTTCAAAATGCTTGTGATGGGCAGGTCTCTGGCCATGCCAACAAGGGAAAAAAGCCTTTGAACCCTCTGGTATGATCACACATCATTGCTACAGGTATAGTGAATTAAGTGATCATACCAAGAGGAGGTGCTTTGCCATGGAGTGCCAAGCTGTTGAAGAATCAGGACTGTGTCCCTTCATATGCTTCTAAGTCACCTAGGTGCTTTGGTGATCAGGATCTCTGAGCTTTTCAGTGGCAAAGTGTAGTTGCATTTAACAAATTTCCACAAATGCTCATGTGCAGGGTTTTTTTCAGGTGGTACACAAATTGTGCACATACTCTTTTCTTCATATACCATTCCTCCTTCACCGTTCTTTTTTGTTTTCACATGAGCAGAGTTAAAAACTATGCAGCTAAATCTAGATGGATCAGAACTGGTCCTCCAAAGGGGTCTAAACTGTCTGTACTGCTAAAGCACTGTTTCTTCAGATTTTAATTAGAAGGCATGTAGGGGAATGCCTACAACTTCAATTATTTTGTTCACAATCAAGATTCTCTTCAAATTCCCTGGGTATTGTACCACAAGTTTCAATAGAAATTGATTTGAACAGTAGCCTAGGATAGTTCTGGGAAATTATAAGGATAAAAAAAAGGTAGAAATGACAGTGTTCCTTCTGTCTGTAGGTGGTTCATGTGGTTGAACTGGTGGTCAGGCTATAATGAAACTAATTTAATTTCACTCATTAGATGCATGCTATAGCCATTAGCAGTAAAACTTAGAAAAGGTGAAAAGATGACCAGATGAACTATAAATGGGATTATAGCAATTATATGAAAGCTAAATATAAAGCACTTGGAGAGGAAAAAAATACATAATCTGAAATACCTACAGTGCGTTTTATATATGTGACTAAGGTAGACTGTGTCAACAACTGGATTATCAAAGATGGCAACTAAAATTCCGTTTTCACATGCAAAATTGAATATCTTTTTATCACAGAAGATCAAACGATAGATTGATAGGTGGGCTGAATTAAATTGGCTTTTTAAAACTATTTGACTTTTCTGATTCTATGTTCCAGGTCAATGGTGGAGAGAAGAGACCTGCTTCAGATATGGGAAAGAAACCCAAAACTCCCAAAAAGAAGAAGAAGAAGGACCCAAATGAGCCACAGAAGCCTGTGTCTGCCTATGCATTATTCTTTCGAGACACTCAAGCAGCCATCAAGGGCCAAAACCCCAATGCTACTTTTGGTGAAGTCTCTAAAATTGTAGCTTCAATGTGGGACGGCTTAGGAGAAGAACAAAAACAGGTACAAAATGTGCTGTAGCTCAGAGGCTTTGTTTCAGGAAGGTGTTATCAGGGTCATCTAAGCACTGTAAGTAGCTTCTTTTGTTTGCCAGGATCAGACTTGAATTTGTGCCATTGCAGGAATATGATTTAAAGAGCCTGAGATAAGGACAGTATAATTTTGTTTCTTCTGTATGAAATCAGTAAAAGAGTGTTTCAGGGATTTTTTTTAGTTTCAGGGTGTGACACAAGCTTTAGGATTATATTTAGGATTGTTTTATGCCAGAATTGGCGGGCCTAAGATTTTGTGAGGTATTGGCTTGTCTGTGACAATGTGGTATAAGAGGACCTTGCTGCCAGAATTAATATCTGTGCACTGGGACCTGACAACTGGGAGCTCCCAGTTGTAAATGCTTCACTGCCCCTCAATGCCAGAAGGGGAGCTGGTCTCATATCTTTTTCTGACCCACCTAGCTTTTATGAAATGAATTAGAAATGTGTCAGCCCAAGGAGACCTAGGGTGGACCTTGGCAAATCAACAGTGTTCTGGGGTATCATCCAGCATACATGTGGGCTGTGGAAATTGCATCCCATAGTTACTTCCATCTTCTATGGAAAGGCCTTGGATCTGCAATGAGGTCAGCAGAGCTGGATCTCAACCTTTGCAGAAATCCTTCCGAGTCAGCCAGATTCTGCATAAAACTGGCCTAATGTAAAATTCATGTGGTAACAGCTGGCAAATTCCGTTCATACTCTTCGTAGCATACCATTGCTTTTCTGTTGTTATTGGTTGCATTTTTACTAACTGGCAGCAGACTGGGTTGGGTAGATAAAGAAATGGAAACTTTATTAAAGAAACAGATATAAAGGGAAAGGATGTGCTGAGTGAGAGTTCTGTTGGCTTCAAGAGACCTGGGTGGGGGTTGATGTCAGCACAGAGAGAGGAAAAGTACTGGGACAAAACAGCATCTTATTCATTCACACTGAGCATATTATTACTACAGAATTATAGTTAATAAGGCTTAGAATTCAATGGAAAATTTTGTTCTGATTTTTTTGGTAGGTAAAATCATTTGTAATTGAAAAAACAAGTTTACTTTGCTAATAACTAGATGGTGTAGGTACATCTAGATCCCTGTTAAAGATACCGGCGTAGTAAGAATCAAGATTTGGCACTTGCTGACTAACTGGGAGAAAAAAATCTTACTGTAGCTAGTATCCACCATTGAATAAGGTCAGTGATTGGAAGGCTTAGCTGGAGAAAGGGTTACTTTGTGAATGCAGGGACCAGAGAAGTCGCTTCACCTGACGCATCAAGGTTATTTTCTGTTGTTTCTTTTCCCTTTGCTATATGTCCAGCAAAGGCCAAGGTTACATTCTTGATCTGACAGACCGTTTAGACCTTCCCAGTCCTTTGCAGACCTATGACAGCAGTTCTGTCATAGCCAAACGTGTTGATTTTGATGATGATGATGTCACAAAAAGTCTCCGAAAACATACAGACCGTTTTTTTGTTTTAAGTTCACAAGCAAGAGGTTTGGATGCCATTCCTCCTTGTCCCATATACCTGCCAGGTGGCAGGAGAGACAATGCTGCACCACACCAGGAGTCTGCTTAGCAGAAGGCCCATACATGCAAGAAGCCTTCTGCCCCCGCTGTGCTTGGCCAGGACTTCTGACCAAAGGCGAGAGAGAAACTGTAGGCTGGTATCTGGCTTAAATTGGTTCCTACTCCAAAGAAAGGTCCTTGCCCAGAATAACTCCCCATGTTGAAATCTGGACATCCAAACACATACCTCAGGAGTGCTTCAGGTAGTTAGATCTGCATCTTAGATTCACCTTGCTTGCCCGTGGGCTTGTGGATCCAAATTTTCCTGAAATGGTAAAAGGCAGAGACATGGACTTCTCAAGAGCATGTCTCTATACTTAATCTTACATGTCTTTAGTGATGACACCAAGCAAACCTTACTTATTTAGCAGATCTTGTGCCTGGTTTTCTCCACCATTTCCCTTAATGACCCTTAATATGTGGCTGTTGAAGTGGTGCAGTTTTTCCTTCCATAATGTGTGCTCCACTTACAACACTGAAAACTTGATTTCATAAATAACAGTTGAAGACCATATAATGGAGATAAACCTAAATGACTTAAAACACACATTTCCTTTGAGCTTGTCATGTTAGTAGGACCAGCAAAAATCTGAAGTCTTTCCACAGAATTCTGTTTAAGAAAAGTTCATAAACCCCTTAATTTCCAGCTTTAACTTGTATTTCCTATTCATGGTTGAAAGCAATAATTGAATAAGTCCTACACTGGAATAGCAGAACGAAACTTATTTTCCTTATCTCTGTTGTTCTTAATTTAAGATGGAACACAGGAAAATGATGTTATGGAATCCTCATGACATACGCTTGAAAAAAATGGCTGCAACTAGATTTTTAAGCCAATTATTCCAAGAGTTTGGGTTAGCATATCTTTGTTGCTCTTTGACTCATTTTGCCTATTCATTATCATCTATTAAGCACATTGTTAAAACTCCAGGCCTAGGCCCTTTCTAATCTGTAAAAAGAAAAAAAGATAGTCCCTATTTAAAAAAAAAAAAAAAAGGGCAATCTTATTTTCTAGAATAAAGTTAAACTCATTCTTTATTCCATTAGGGATCTAATAGTACCAACTAATGATTACAAGACATCTTAACTGACTAGATAGTCTGTATTTTAAAGGCCTAATTTTTCAGATCCAGAGCATTAGTAACTGTGGTGAAACCTATGTCTCTGGAAGGAAAATTGGACTCTAAAAATACAAATGACTAATGTAGCATTTGGAATTGGGCATTGAAGAAGCTTCAGAAATTCAAAAATAGTTAAGTGAAGAAACAATAACATCATTAGAGGAATACTTTATTGATGAATTATACTTGCTGAAAAGGATTCAATTATCATAAAGCTTCTGGCTTTTATGTTTTGGGAGCAAATGCTTATTCTGGAATTTAAAGAGAATTATGTTTCCAAATTATGTTTCCTGAATTGGAACTTCTTTTGCTATTTAAATAGTAAATACAAATGAATCAAAAAGTAGAGCATAATGCTGCTATTGAGAAAGAAGAATAACCTCATGTTTTCATGCCAAAATGAAATCTTTGTTCCTACAACCTGAGCCAGTTTTTTTCTGAAATGCATAGACTTCTTCTTGTTTATTCCTGAAGATTGACCACAGAATATATATAAAGGTATTGAAACTCAGTACAGTAACAACCTAAGGGCAGTATATGTATGGCCAAGCCTTTGCAACAAAGTTTTGATAACCTGATATATTAGACTGTAGCTTGAAAGGGTTTGTGCAAGAACCACACATGTTTTTCAAACTGTGAAGGAACTAGGAAAATGTTGTTTGAGAAAATAAGATTTGAATGACAGTAAAGGAAATGTTATTATGAACTGGGTAATGGTGGGTGCCTCATTGAAGTGAGGGGAGAGTTATACTTAAAATAGATTACACTGATTCTCTTAGCGTGAGAATATTGCAATTTATTACATTAAAGCAGATACCAGTGTACTTCCACTCTAATTTTACCGTATGAAGACATTTGCATTTTTGGGTCATATGCTGTAACTGTTCCCATTTATTTCTGAGTGTACAAGGGCCATTTGCAAATAATGCTGGTGTGTGCCTGTGTTTGTTTGTCCAAGCCTATCTACACAAAGGCGTCTAGAGATTAAAGGGGCTTTAGTTGTCATGGTTTCTTCCCAAATTCTGAATTGGGTACAGTAATTACACTTGATAGAACTGTTCAGATTATGAAACCTGTGAATGGAAAGCAGCCATAGCAGTAGAATGTTGAATTTGATTCTCCTCAGTCCTGTAGCTGTAGCACAGGAATATTTTAGGTGGCTTTTCTAGTTCCTCTCTCACAGTCACAAACACTGCTGTCTCCTTAGTCAGTACTATACTTCTGTGCATCCCAGTTTTATAGCTTATTTATGTACATCTTTGCCTTTTGCACACATTTTTACTGCAAAGGGGAGAAAAATAGCCCCCAGGAACGAGGGTTCAGCATGCTAAATGGTCAAGTGTGTGGTTTTCAGACAAAGCACCAGTTCAAATTGGGTAAAAAGGCTACTTAGGTCATTTTCTGTCCTTAGATGAAAAAGGAAAGTAATTTTAAATCAGTACCAGATGTGTGTGTACTAAATGAACCTTAAGTTTCTAATTGGAGTCCTAGTAAAGCTGTAATAGATGTGGCAAATTACAAACAAAATGTTCTTGTTTACATTAGTGTAACTTTAAAACTTCATCCAAAGACCTTAATAAATGTTCTGTTATTCTAAAAATGGGATTGAATGTCTACTCAACATTCAACAAAATTAATCTCTGGTGTAACTTCAGTGACTTA
>NW_009916796.1:1099-1501 GCF_000696875.1 Nestor notabilis | reverse complement strand
ACTGGAATTCGAGCAGGAATGAATTTGGCCTCCTATGAACAGCTTAGTATGCATCCATGTATATGAGTGTGTATGTGTTTCTGTGTGTTTACTTAAATGTTGCACTGGCCTTACAGCTGGAAGAAGGATGGATTCATCTAGGGGAGCCAAAACTTAACAATCAGAAGAAGCAGGTGAAACGACTGTTTTAGTGCTGTAACATATGCCTTCTTTCAGTCTGCATAATTCATACACAGTAATATTAGCTGCAACAGCTCAGCTCAATAACAACACCTCATTATTTTATCCCTCAGTATTTATTCCTATGTTTGACGCCTCATGAAATTACTGTTAATGTGTTTATATAAGGGCAGATCTGACACAAGTGGGAAGAATTTAATTTCCCACTCATTCTTTCCTGCT
>NW_009916796.1:0-1017 GCF_000696875.1 Nestor notabilis | reverse complement strand
GAATATGAAGAGCCAGAATTATACTTATGAGGCAGCTGACAAATCCTCAGAGCTCACAAAATCAAATCATTTACTCCTCATTGGTGCTCAAAGACCCGCTAGATAAAAGCTGCAGTTTATTCTTTAACATCTGATGGAACTTGGATTGTATGTTACCAATACTTAAGTAAATTGAAGTCTTTGTGCATTAGTGTCAGCATTTGTGATGCTGTTACCATTTTTGCTATAACCCACAAGCTTTCATGGGTTTCTGTTTTGGTCACTAAAAATAACCCAGGCTGAAATAACCCAGGCTGATTTGGATATGAAAAATAACAAAGTGTGTTTTTTAAGTTTCTTTTTCAGTCACAGGAAAGTTTTAGATATAGCAGCACATTATTCAGTGCTGGGATGAATCAGGTAGATCAGGAGGGGGTTTACAGGTAATATTGGCCAACGCTGCATGTCTCCAAAGCTTCTCTCATGACCTGAGACACCAAAATTCAGATAGAACTTGATCCAAGACCAGTGTTTCATGAGGCCTTGGTTCTTGTCTGCCTTGGCCAATGGGGACACCTAACCTAGCTCCTCCTCCTTCCAGGGTGCAATGCTGTGTCTCTGTCCTGTTGTTTGCTCTGACAAATCGGCTCTTCCCAAGGATGGAAGAGCCATCATGTTCCTGTTGTGTGGCCATGTGTGTGTCGTGTCTGGTGTCAGGACATTAGACAGTTCAGGGGATCACAGAATGTTTGAGGTTGGAAGGGACCACTGGGGGTCATCTAATTCTCAGGCAGGGTGACTTAGAGCACACTGCTCACTGTTATGTCCAGATGGATCCTGAATATCTCCAAGGAAGGAGACTCCACAACCATTCTGGGCAACCTATTCCAGTGCTCAGTCACCATCACGGTAAAGAATTTCTTCTTCATGTGCAGGTGGAACTTCCCATGGTTTAGTTTATATCTGTTGTCTCCGGTCCTATCGCCAGGCACCACCTAGAAGAGTCTGGCCCCATCTTCTTGACACCCTCCCTTCAGA
>NW_009916795.1:44412-76439 GCF_000696875.1 Nestor notabilis | reverse complement strand
TCCTCAGGGCTTTTCTTAGTGGTAAAGACTGCCTGGGCTGAGGGGAAGCCATCTCTGCCCAATACCTACTCCAAATCCTTCTTCAAACAGGAATCTGCACATTACGTGCCCACCCTTTCCTTTGCCATCCCCCCAAGGATGCACTTCCTGTCATATCTTTGGGCAAACTTTGATGGACTTTATGTATCCTCTAGAAATAGCTTCTCGTCGTCCCTTGGTTCCTCAAGGTTTTCCACTGCCCAGGCCTCTTTAGACTGACTAATGCATCTTTGGCTCTTCACTACAAGCAATGTATGGACCTCTTGTGCTGCACCCGGGCAGGGACACAAACATCACTGAATAACAAAATCACTGAATCCTTGGGTTGGAAGGGACCTCTAGAGATCATCCAGCCCTACCCCCTGCCAATGCAAAGACACCCAGAGAAGGTTACACAGGGACGTTTCCAGGTGGGTTTGGAATATCTCCAGCAAAGGAGATTGCACAAACCCCCAGGCAGCCTGTGCCTGTGCTCTGTCACCCGCAACATTAAAAAGTTGTTCCTCCTGTTGAGGTAAAACTTCTTGTGTTTAGAGCCACTGCTCCTTGTCCTCTCGCTGGGCACCAGTGAAAAGAGTTTGGCACCATCCTCCTGGTACCCACCTTCCAGATATTGTAGTAGGATTATACAGTCACACTGACAACATATGCATCCTACCATTTTCTCTAGTTCATCCTTACTCTTTCTTTTAATGGAGAGGTTACGAATCTTTTTTCTCCATCTGCTTTCCTGTCTTTATTTTAAATTATGCATTGCCCATTAATTTATTCCTTTCCATTTGCTCTCCCTACAGGTATAGAACATCAATAATTTTCAGCTGCTGGCCTCTCGGAACTTAAACTTCCATTAAGAGCCATGCTCAGCTCCAATCCCCGCACGACTCTGGTGTACCTATGTGCAGAAAAGCACTCCTGCCCAGAGAGCAACAAAAAAAAAAATGAGCAAACATCTGGTAAGCGCAGATGATAAAAGTGAACAGCAATCGTAGATAAGATCCCACCAATGTAACCATGTGTGTTGTGGTTGCACGGCAAGGTTTTTGTAGCCTTGTCATTCATTTCAGCTTACAGTTCTTCCAAGGATCATGTCTCATGGGGTATCTTCAGCAATGTGCATGGCTTTATTTTTGTAATTCAGGATGTGCAGTTGGACAGGGTTTTTCTGGGACATCACTGTACTCATCTTTGACTATCTAACTCTGGCTGTCCCCAGACTCCACATGAAAGACCTGGTACTGATTTGAACCTTTAATCATGGCATTCACCCAATGACACTTCTTCTTCCATTTCTGCCCCTACGGATAAACTCCATCATTTAATCTCGTGACTTCTCAGTTACATACTACCAAACTTTCTCTCCCAAGATCCTTGTCCTACCTTCCTGAAAACAAAATTCTTTACCCTTCTGCAACCTAGGCTGAAGATCTTTGTGAATCTGTCTGGGAGCTCAGTGTCTCTAACATGCCTTTTATATTCTGGACCCAGGTAAGGAAGAACACTTCATATACTCTCCCTCCTGCAGCTCACCTGCATTTATTGCCACGATGCGTACACAAAGATCTCCACCTATGAGCACCTCCAGAATCAGGAGCGCTTACTGGCTGTCAATTCGTGTACTTGCTGTTCAACCTTACCTCTTGGCAAAACTAAGTATTCACACTCAGATTTCAAATAGATTTGAGAAGATGTCATACTGTTGCTACACCAATAGAAAATTTCTCCACTCAAAAGCACGGAGCACACTTGCTGTTTACAAAACTTGCAGATGACAAATGCATGATGCAACAGATGCAACTCCACTATCAATTTGTACCACCCAGAGAAACTGTTTGTGGATATGTAAGAAAACAGAACATAAACCATAAGGATAAGGTCTTAACCACCATTAAATGAACCAGTTTGTGTTTCACAATCAATCAACATTGAAGATAACTTGTTTAAATGTAAATAAATGATGTCATTTACTTACCATTGGCAGCCTGGATTGAAGCATCTGGAGATCATCATAACCATAAATCTGCTTAAAGACAGATAAAAATACAACAGCATTATAATACTTTTCTCTGACCAGTGTGAGGCTTTAAACAGTTTGACCTAGGCCCAGTCTATTTTAAAGGTGTAGAGTTATACACTGTATTGTGCCACCACAGCATGCTGTAGCATTTTAAGTATAGTACAGCTATGTTTAAAATGGCTTGTCACTCTCATGTTGTTTCTTCTTGACAGCAGTCCTCTGAGGAGAGTTTGTCTGTCCCACCTTCAACACTGTTTCCACAGATGCATCTTTCACAAACAAATGAAAAATCTACAGGGCGTTCAGATTTGGGAGTAAGAGCAACAGCCTTCTTAGAAGTAATGATTGCAGCATAGAATAGCAGGAATTACTATTTTATGACTAGACCACAAACGACTTATGGTAACCCTTTGTAATCAGTGTGATACAGAAAGATTAAGTTTCTGATTCAAAACAACAGATAACCACAATATGTTGATCCTGGTCAGACATCAAGCAGCTATGTGCAGTTTTTCAAAGCACGGCAGACAGGACACATGGAACATTTCAACCATTACTATAGTAAAACTATCCCAGTATCACAAACCAGAATGAGTGTAATCCTACTCAAAGGGCCTAAAAACTGATACCACTGAAAAGCACAGCAACATGCATGTTCAGCTTCAACAGCAGCCAAATCAGGTCTGTACGAACAGTCCCGCAGTTTACTATCAACAGTAACTGCCCCCGCCCCGAATATAATTCTTACATCCTTCAGCATTTGGAACAGGAATTCCAGGTGCAACACGTGCCAACAAAAATGCCTTGGTGTAGATAGCAGCAGGTCTGGAGGGCCCACTTGCACCAAGAGTTAAGCAGTCAAGGACAGAACAATCAAATTGCTTACTGGGTAGGCAGGTAGAAGTCCTCCAGGTCCCACAATATACTGGTTATGCAACAAGGGTGGTACACCTTGGGGCAGGTTTGGGGGAGCTTTGCCTGCAGAATCAAAATACAGATACTTTAACAAGCCTCTAGAGAAGAAAAGGCTTCAGCATTGAGACAAGATAGCTCACAAGCCCTGGTGGCTGCACTGTCACAGCTTAGCAGAACTAAGCAGAATAATTTTGTGCTGGTTAATGAAAACACTCAAAATAGCCTGAAGAGTTTAACCATGCCTCAAAGATAGGAAAGTACAGGCTACTTAAAACAGTCCCAGCACAGAATAATCTCATTCTGTCATTTACTTTGCCCAAGGGGATTACAAGAATTACAGAAACTTCTTCCTTCCTCACTCCTTTCCTGAAAGCAAAATTCAGGCATTGTTCTCAATCTAAGAGAGCAAATTCTCTCCTTTCATTTTCTGCTCTGTCAACACATTCCCCCTTACCACTAGCAATAGACCGGAAAAGCACTAAATGTTGCCAGCATACTTTCTGTGGGTGACTTACTGCAACTGAGAATAGCACAGAGATGAAGATTGAAACAGTTTCTGTTGCCTCCATGAAGCAGTGCTAGGAAGCAGGTAATGAAAAAAAAAAAAAAAATGCACTTTGGAAAGCCATCACACTTCATTTACAAAGTATGGGAATATGAAATGAGAAATCCTTCTGTAAGTAAGTTTGAGCTTAATATCTGAATCATTCACTTCCCTCCATAGGATTTCCTTTTAGCAGTTCAGGTTGATCATAGAGAAGCAAAAGAGAATTTATCATTGCTTCTACTTCAGTGCAAGAGGCCTTCCCACCTTTCTCTCTCTCTGTGGGCCCTTTTTCTGAAGTACTATTTGCTGTGGAATGACCCAGACACCAGACACTTTTTTCCTTTCTGTACATATGGCAGTAGGGATATGGCATATGATAATGAGGACACTGCAGTATATATTGATACTGCCAAAGGAATTCTAGTCACAGAGAAGACTGAAATTAAAGCTAAGGTGAACTCACAGACAAAAGCTGATCACAACCTGTAATACAATATGGGTGAATCTCTTAACCCAAAATTTCCAAAGTTAGAAGTGCATTACTGTCTACTTATCAAACTCTTTGGGGATGGAATGTGCTACATAAATGCCACATAACGCCCTAAGAAATATTTCAAATACACAGAACCAGACAACTTTATTTTATAAGCCAGCAAATTAAGCATGCTGAAAATGCTAGTCGAGAGTGTGGATTTCTCAGCGTAGTTATGGCTGGTGAGATGCTCAATGGACAGCCCTGCCGACTGAAGTCCTCTGTCTATCCATGTGATCTGTTAATATTGCGAACCTGAAGACACTAAGGGAGCTGCTCGTGTGGTAGCAGCTGGTATGGACACACTGGAAACGCTCAGGCCAAGGCTGTTTGTAGTGTTCATACTGCTTGCCATGCTGACAACTGAAGAGGTGGTGCTAGTGGCTGAGGTTGAAACAGTTGAAAAGGTTGTTGAAGGCTGGAGCGAAGTTGTGTTCTCAACACTAGTGTGCTAGAAAGGAGACAAAAAGAATGAGAATCACAGAGCAAATAAACCACAGTGGAAGACATTGGAGTGGTGATCAACCATCAAAAAAACCCCAACAGTCTTCAAAGTAGCAGCAGCACATGCAAAAGATATGCATTATCTATATACCAAGCAAGCAACTAAGTTGCATGTTTGTGATTTTAAGTATTCAAAGAAAATTATTAGTGTTAAATTCAAATTGCTACATCATCACAAAATTATTCCACAGGACACTGCTATTATGAAACACTCAATGCACTTGTGGAATTTAAAAGATTAAAACTGCAGTGCCCCACACAGAGTCAAGTGTGGTAAACAAGCTCAGACCAGATGTATTGCAGAAACAAAATAAGGATATAGGAGTTTCTCGTTTAAATCCAGCACCACAGAGTGCCTCAGCTATAAGCTGATCACATGTGCAAAACAGTCATCAACACACAGAAGCCAAAATAACTCTGACAACAGAAAAGAAGGACATTTAGTTAAGTGTGAACTTTCAAGTTACATACTCTGTAGGTATGGAGCATTACAAACCAAAATACAGGCATAAAGTAATAATCTATCTGCAGACACCAACCAGAATTGTACAGAAGCACCCCATCACAGAACAAGGCAGTGTCTCTGACTTTTGTCTGTGGAACCTCACCTACAGCACCGCATTCACTACCATTTGACTCAAATGCATTAAATATACAGCTGACAACAATGCCGCATGGTAAACTCAAAATCATCTGTCATGAGACATTTGTCAAGACATGTATCATTCCACCACCTGCATTTTGCCAGCCAGCCTCTAGAGTGGAGACTGCTACACAAAAACAGCCCACGTTTTTGGAGCAGTTTCAGACAACCATTCCTAAAGATTTATCCCCGCCCCCCCCCCACCTCAAACATATTTGTTGCAAAAAATTCTTTCTTTGTTCCATCCCCCCTTGCTGGCATCAAGACTTCGTCTGCAGTTGTGTAACTGGCAAGTCTCTAATAGCCGTTCCTAACACAAATTACAAGTGGTAAAGACTTTTTTACCACTAGAGGGCTGGCAGTCCTTCTTCCGTGAGATAAGGCTCTTGTTTTGATTCCAAGTGTGCTGGGACACAATGAACTTTAAGAGAGACGGTCTTAATAATCAGATAAACTGACCATCTGCCAAACATTTGTTGAAATCCAAATAGGACTTACCACGTGTGATGCGCCTGAAGACAACACTGATGCAGGGGAGAGGCTGCTCTGATGATTGGAAAGGGAGCTATAAAGAAATTGCAAAGGATTACTAAAATTATTTTTCCTAGAACTGTTTTTAATATATATGTATGTATATATGAACATATCTTTATATATAAACACAGAGTAGGTAGGATACTAGGTAAAGAACAGTAGGATAAAGGTAGTAGGATATTAGAAAAAGAACAAAAATTGTAGATGTGTGTATATATATACATTAGGATATTAGAGAAAATTGTGTATATATACACCCCCCTACAGACATTTTTTCATTTAAGTAATATCCTACTACCTTTTAATGAAAAAAAAAAAGTTGAATAGAGACAAATATTATAAATATCTAAAACATCAATAATTTGTATTTATCAATTCACTGTATTTTTAGAAAAACAGTTGCTTCAGCAATTATACAGAAACAACGCCAAGACACTTATAGTCCAAAACCAGAAGAAGGTTCACAGAACACGAAGTTTGTTTCTTATTCTTTTCCTAAGCAACTACTGCTGCCTGCCACAGGGCACAGGTATTAATTAGGTGAGGCAGTTCTTTGTTTTGACTCACTATGATTTTTCTCACATTTTAACCTGCATAATCTTAATTCAACCATTCCAAACTTTAGCATCACCTTTTCTTCCCCCCCCCATCTGATCATGCCTGTGAACTTCTGGCACCACCAGCATTCATCTGTAACCCAAAGGCCTTTAAGTGTCTCCCTGAAAGGTGACTGAAACTGGTTCTTAAACATTTACACTGACAAAACTTACACTTTACATTCAAGGTCAAGAACATAACTTACAGTACAGTATGGAATAAACAGAATTAACACTGAACAAAGGCAAACTGAAGCCATAAAAAATACATATGATTTGGTGCTCAAGAAACTCCTCACATGAAATGGTAGGCATGAAAACCTTAACCATAACAAATAATTGGGTATTCTCTATGGAAACAGCCACAAGAAAACACATCAGTTTTTGTAACAAAGCTGCAGCCTAAAGTATATGCCCTAACTTAAGGGCAAACACTTCTGGCTGCTTAGAGGTGTGGGACCAGAATAAATGTCAGCAGTTTCATAGATTAATGTTATTGCCAGTCTCTAGAATTACAGTAACACCACTTCAGGCAGCAACAAAAGAAGTAGTTCGGTTCGACATGCAGTTTTAAACCATTCCTTCCCCACTCTCCCCAGCTCTTCTAATAAGCCTTAATTCTGTTTCTGACCTACGGTAGAGATCCATACAGCAGCCACCAGCACAACCAAATAAGACATGCTTAGAATTCAGGCATCATCTTTTCATGGCACTTGGTATCCACCCAGAAGCATCACACCTCCAACAAAAATGTCTACCAATGTTCACAGCTTTTCAACAAACAAATGTGGGGACATGATGTTTTAATGTGAATGGAATAATTCCTGTTATCTGACACATTTAGCATTTTATTAAATAGAAAATGCTAGTGTATTAGAAGAGAATCAACAATGTTCTAGCTGTGAAAAAGGAAAAAAACCCTTGTTACCCCACCAAATACGTTTCTTACATTAACAGATACGGTACAATGGTGAGTATTAAAAATACAGCTCAACCAGTACATCCTCAGGATGAAGCTCAAGTAACAAGAACTGAGGTAAATCAGATGGATAATGCAAATGGGATAGGCTGTGCTGGATGCACTTCCAGGAACACCAATCTGGTATTTCAAAGTGTCTTAAGGAAATGCCTTAGAAAAACAAACAAACAAGCCCACACACTTTCCCTGTGGAATTATTTCTGGGTTTTAATTTTAAGAAGTACAAATATAAATGAAACTACAACATTTCAAAATTAAGGAGGAAATAAACTATTAAGGAATGATTTCAAACATACGATACTAGACAAACAGCAGGCACTGTGGACAAAGTAGGAAAAGCAAACTGGAGGAATCAATTTAGCTGGTGTGATTGAAGCAAGAGCCCCCTGAAACACAAAGGTGTTTACATACCACAAAAATTTGAGGGCAGCAGGTGCTGCTCTGCCATTAAAAAGCATCCCAAAGCTGATGCTTTGAAACCATAAACATCCTGGTCTCTCCTATATCTCACTCCTAGTTAATTTCAGAAAAGAGAACCCTGGTTTCTGACAGCCCCCATACACAATCACCCTTATGTTTGCTCTTTCCCCAAAATGAAAACCCTTTCAGTTTATCACAACTTCTCCTGTACCTGCTTAACTGGGAAAGTGAGCTGCTGGCCAAATCACTGGACTGGGGCAAGCTGGGCAATGCTGCCACGTGCTGTGATGCTGAAGGCAAAAGCGAGGCAGTGGTGGATACCACGCTAGGCAGAGAACCAGCAGAAGGTAGTGAGGAAGGAGGCTCTGTCTTAGGCGCTGGAACTGATGAAGTAGCTGTAACGAATTTAAAAAAGGCATTAAAAGACAAATTCCAGCATACCTGACATCCCAGCCTGGATTCAGGAACACAACAGTATTCTCCCCTTGGTTTACTAAAACCTGACCCCTAAGCACCAGTAACAGCATGAAGCAATCCGGCTATTAAAGAAAATTCAAACAGCAACAGAGCTATTGTTTTTTCCCTTTAAGCTCTTTGCCTACAATAGATTTATAATTTTCACTGCTACACCTGAAGTCTTCTGCACTTCATCTCCCACTATTGGGATTACTAGCTTTTGCTCACAAGTCAATCCTCATTTTAAAATACCTTGGATTTGGTCCTGCAAACAAAAGTCATTTGAGCTTTCAAAAAATCTGCTTTTACCTACAACTCTGCTTCTTCATTGCAACCTGCACTGCACCTTTAATGATCAAGACTCATATCCCTGTAGCACAAAGGCACTTATCCCTTTGAAGTACTCAGTCAAATGTGTAATGCAGTAGAATAAAAGCAGCTACAATAAAAGGCCAAAACTGAGCACAGAGTTAAGGACTTTTAATGGCTAAAGAGTTGTCAAATAGTGACTTACTTTATTTCACCTAGATAACAAAAGTGTTTAGCTTCAATATTACATTTTTGGCTGCACAGAGTAAAATTTGTTTACCACAGATGTGCCTTTCCAAAGGATCACTGTACTGTAATAAGACATTGAACAACTCTATAGCACAACGTAACTCTCAGTTTCTACATTTTCATCTTGTCCTGCAAAAATAACACAAAGTTCAAAGATTCAGAGGCACTCACCCATCAATAAAACCCAGAAAGAGAGCTGAGCCCTGCCTTCTGCTAGGCCATGCTTCCACAGCACACCAGAGACCACTACCCAGTGGATCACTAACCGGCAATGCAGTTGAAGACAGTTTTAGAACGGTCACCAAAGAGAAGTCAAATAGATGCTTGGAAGCTCCACTACACAGATTGTTCATGTTATTGTTCTGGCTAAATGATCCAGGTAAGGTTGCTGGATTTGGTCATTTAGCCAGAACAAACAGAAATCAGAAGGTCCTTGCCACGGCAATAAGTGTGAGGGTAACTGACAACAAAGAAGGAAATTGATTGATTTGCATGAAATAAATACATGGAAGAAGACTGATTCCAGTTTATGTGCTTGAGATACAGGAAAAAAGAACCCCGTAAGCTTTCTCAAAAGAAAACTGTCATAGAAAAAGGGACTAGTAAAGCCACCACAGAATAACTACAAAAATACTAGGAATTATCAGATTTTTGTTTTCCATAGCAAAAAGACAAGTCTTGCAGTGAATTTAATAAATTGTTTATTAATTCCGTACATGTGAGTAGGAAAGTTTTCCACTTGAGAAGTTGCCTTTATATATAACAATCTTTTAAGTGGTAACTCTTCGGTCATATACACTCTTCCTGCTCATTTAAATTGAACTTGGCACTAACACAGTTTACAGGTCTGAATACTCAACTTCTTTCCATTCAGAAGTATAAAAAAAAAAGACTGCCCCACTAATGACCTACCTGAAGAGATGTTTAAGAGGACAAACCTAAAATTGAAGTGTTGGTATACTAAAAGATGTTCATTCACACTGCTGCCCTTGAAAACTTCCACAGAGCAGCACATAAAGGTCAGAAAAGTAAGTACTACACTTTAATTCTAACTCCAGGAAGAGGGCTGTAGGAGTGCTACAAGTAAAATACCACATTAGAAACAGACCAAAATGAAGGTAACAGCAATGCCTGTATCAGAGCCAGTACTGTAGCATTGTTGCTCCAGTGCAAGGCAGCGAGCTACCTGGCAGAGGGAGCACTTTAGTCACCCTTTGGTGACTCCCCATGGACTCAGAGCATAAGGAGCACTATACCCAGTGAGAGGTGCACTCAAAGATTGTGACTGTTTCATTACAGCTAAATTCTACTTGCAACTTCCCAAATGACAACTGGAGGAATTGCTAAGAAATTTAGTACTAATTTTTCATTTTATATTAAATAATTTTGGCAGGTAAATTTAAAAGGAAAAGCAGCAGCAAAGCAGCTTCTTTTAAACTGCTTAGGTTTGTAGATTTATTAGGGCTGAAAGTCAAGAAGCAAGCACTGTACCCTGTGCAAGTACAAAACAAACTCAAATGGGTCAGCCAAGAATTAGTCAGGGAGAACAATAGAAAACCTTAAACCAGATGTCACTGCTACAGCTGTGTGCACAGCAAGTAATAAGGAAAGATCAGAAAGTCCTTTGCGCAACCAAGCTTTGTAAACTTACTGTCAAGAGTTGCCTGTGTTCTAACACTGCTGTGCCCGTTCTGTAAACAAAGGAGAAATCAATAAATCATCTTAGAAGTATATTAAATTTTCAGACTGAATCACACATCGAACATGCTTCATGCAAAATTCTATATTCATTCTAAATTGAAAGACAAAAAAAAGGCAGAAAATTGTATTTTATACTGCCTTCAACAAAACCACATAATAGTTGTCTCAAGTGCAAGGTGCCCTGAACACACAGAATCCCATACACTGCCCATACTACACCCATCAGCAGGAGACCTTCCCATGTACTGTATAGAACATAAACTTCAGGTTCACACCGATATGAAAGAAAGAATTGCATTAACATATAGGAAATGGTTGTGCTTTTGATCTAATGCAACTCACAATTTTAACTATCCAAGTTACACAGAGACGCCAATTTTTTTCCATTGAAAGATAAGACTTGAGAAGCACCAGTTGGTTTTTGGGTAACGCTGGAGTACAGAAGTGGATAGTCTATGCTTGATCCTCACCAGTACATACGAGCTAGTGCAGAAGACAAGTGTGACTGAGCCATTACATAACAAAGGCCAGAAGTATATAAACTTATAAACTCTGACAAGTTCCTTAAACATTTAATAAATTCTCTTAAAACAAACCTATATTCCATATACAAAGAGAGTAGGTGCTTTTGAATCTCCCACGAGAGATCCTCTCTGTCCTAGATTAGACCTCTCTCTCCCTATGTTTTTTGAAATAAAACATGGAACTAATTCCCACTGGTGTTTAAATCCTACAGAAAAGTAAAGCTGGAGGGGCCACAAATAGCTTGGGATCAATTTGCTAGCTGCCATTCAAATGTAATAAATAATATACCTTTGGATAAAAACTGTCAATTTATGGCAAAATACCATGTCGAATAGGTACATACAGAGATAGAACCCTTTTTTAAAAAAAAAAAGCTAAGCTTCAGAGAAGCAAATTCAAGTAGAATGTCGCTAAGAAAAAAAGGTCAAACAGTAATTTAAGATGTCAAAACCTATAAAATCAAGGGTTCTTATATCCCAAATACAGTATGGCCAAAAATGGCTATACAACATGAAAAGCAAAAAGAAAGCCAAGTAGGCTTGGGAATCAGAAATACCACTTGGCTTGGCTACAAGTATTAACATAGTAGGGTAATACAAGTCCAACAGATAAGAATATCCATTTCAGGGTCTTATTTCTGAAACTCACTCACCGTAACTGCAACAGGGGTTGATTCAGACGGAGCCATAGAGCTTTGGTACGCTATCCTACTATGCAGAGAAGTCTGGTCATAGGAGGAAGTTGTTACTGGGGTAGTGCTCTGGGATGAGCAGGTCAGACTGGAAGAGGTGATGGCAGAGGTTGTGTAGGTGGACTCCTGTACTGTATTGGATATTGGCAAAGAGGTATTCAAAGGATCACTGGAAAAAGTAAAAATTATGTATCATCTTGGTAAATGACATCTCAAACACCTTCATGAAAATATCAGCTTCTATACAGTTACCTACAGCTACCTTAGACACGCAGTCAAATCTATGCAATTTACACCAGAAAAATCTAATAATGAAAAAAAATTTGGTTTAATCCTCAGCAGCCACTGCTTCAAAACCATCAGCAGCACTGAGAACCATTCACCGTCTTTCTGCCAGGCTAAGCAAAACAAGAGTTTACACACAAGCACTTTTCAGTAACGTTACTTCCACCTTCTCAAAAGGTAAATCAATGACCATAATCTCTCTTTTTTAAAAAAGTATATCCATAAAGTCTGTCAGTCCCAGTCTCTTTTATAATAGAATTCTGACATCTGAAAGAATGAACTATGCAAAGAGGAAAAAATACTCTAAAACATGCAGGAGTATTTTACTTTCTAAATAGATTAAATAATTTATAAAACTAGATATTAATGTGAAAGTTCATTTTTACTAGTATTACTCAATTAACTTTATGAAGCTTTTTACTGAAGTCAATGTTTGAATAGGAAGAAACAAATGGGTTACTAGTACACTAGCATTTATCACTGGCTATTTTAGCATTTCAGTAACAGCTTCCACATATTGAAAGCCTGACTTCTCTTCTCATCCCATAGGAGCATCAGATCTGTAATCTGGTACCAATCTATTAACATACATATATGGTAAAAGGGTCATGTCTCCTGGACCAAAGGCAGAAAAACTGGGGTTGTGAGGAACACACCCTCAAGCAAATTTGAAAATCAAGACAATTAAAATTGAGAAAGCAATTCTATGAAGGGTAGCTTATTATACGGTTATTTACATTCATGTCCTCTCCAGCTTCACACTGACCCATCCAGGGAGATTTTGATTTGTCATTCAAAACAGAATTTCTCCTTTTAAGATACCATCCATAAAAAACACTTAGCCTTTTAAACCATTACTGCCGCCCTCCCATTACATGGTAACTGTGCCTTGATGTTTCTGGCACAAACCTGACTCCCTAAAGAAGACGTGTAAGAATGCAGGAGTGGAACTCACACATACTTTACAGATTTTGAGTACAAGCTATTGTTGGTTGCCTGGCTGTTATTCTCACTGCTTGAAGTTGATCCAAACTCTGGGAGCGCAGGCTCTGATCCAAACTCCAAAGCTCCAAACTGGACATTTAACCCTGTCACATCTGCTGATCCAGGCATTTCAACTGCAGAGGCAGGAATCTTAAAGGAGGGAAAAAAAAAACCATAATTCCTTTGCATGCACTATCTATATTAGAGATACCGGTAACCAACACCCTCTCCTCCCTTAACTACAGGCTTCTTCAGTACTGCCTCCACCTTCGCTGATAACTAGATCTGCAATGACCCCCCAGTTTATATCCCATAAATTAACTAAATTCTTATAACCTGAAATTAATTCATTGATTCTGTGCCCTTATCTGGAGCCACACTATTCTACAGTATCAAAGTGTCATAGGTGCCTACCCCCCTTCAGCCAGCATTCACCTTGTGGCTACTAAGTTAATCCAGAATCACTCAGCAAGTCATTTTCCACATACAGCAATCAGATATGTACTTGGAAAATATAGCATTTTGGACCTAGAAACCATACATGGAATTCCCTACTTTATGAACAAGAAATTTACCATGGGCTTTGCTCTCCTTCTCCCTTGCAACTTCTATATAGAATAGAATCATGGAATCGTGATTAGAAAAGACCTTTAAGATCATCGAGTCCAACCATTAACTAAACACTGCTAAGGCCACCACTAAACCATGTCACTAAGCACCAAATCTACACATCTAATTATCTCCAGGGACGGTGACCACCACTTCCCTGGGAAGCCTGCTCCTGTGCTTTGACAACCGTTTCAGTGAAGGAATTTTTCCTCATCTCCAGTCTAAACCTCCCCTGGCACAGCTTGAGGCTGTTTCCTCTTGTCCTGACACCTGTCACTCAGCCATTCCCCATCACACTTGTGCTCCAGACCCTTCACCAGCTCCGTTGCCCTTCTCTGGCCCCCCTCCAACACCTCAATGTCTCTCTTGTAGTGAGGGGTCCAGAACTGAACACAGGATTCAAGGTGCAGCCTCACCAGTGCCCAGCACAGGGAGATGATCACTGCCCTGGCCCTGCTGGCCACTTAAGCTTTCAGTTTTCCTGTGTTTCTACATTTACTATGGCAAGCCCTGACTCAATTACCTACCTTGGATGCTGGAGTCATCCTCCGTTTTGGTGGTTTTATCTGTTTCTGGTGGGTTTGATGGGCAGTTACTGCCTGGTTATCCATGGAGAGAGCAGGAAGCTGTAAGATTTTGCTAACAGCTGTAGAGGTGTTTACTGGCGATGGCTCTCGGAGTTTTATCTGGGAGGAGGAGGACTCCAGCCCAGGAGGAGGAACAGGAACTGCCTGTGTTTGTTGTTGCTGTCGCTGGGTTAGCTGGCTCAGAACTGGAGATGGTTCAGGCTGGGATTTAAAGTCTGATCAGTTTTGGGAAAAAGAAATATCAAAATTAAAGCATTAAACTTTACTCTTTGTGCTTTGGCTGCTCATGAAATAATATGGGTGACTTGAAATACTCAACAGCTATAATTTTATACCATGTGCAAGTCTCTCTCAAACATCGCGAGTTTCACATTGTACATTACCACTCACATTGTACATTACCACTACAATAATAACACCAACATTCATATTCTCTACTTTAAGCAAACAGCTGTAGGCAAGCATTTAGCTTTCTTAAAAAATATGAAAATAAAGGTATCTATACAGTCACTTAATATTATCACACACACCCTCAAAAACTCTTACAGATTATTTTAATCAAATGCTGCAAGTTTCAATGCAATTAGCTGTGCCAACAACATGTGATTACTTCCAACGAGTCTGGAGTTGCAACTTAGAAGTATTATGAGTTAGGATATCCTGCCCCTACAGAGAAGAAAGTTTTCAACACAAATAGGAAGTCATCTACCATCTCAATCTGGCTGAAAGTCAAGAGTCACTGGACACTGACAGTTTTGCTCCAAGTCTTCCCCTTTTATATTTTACAGACGCTGAAAGCCATGTAAGGGATCAGAGCACCGATAAGAGATCCACAGCGTTTGCAATGTGAAGGGGTTTTATTATTCAGTTGGTAAAGTGCATTAGAAAGCAACTTCAAAATGTACATAAACTTTTTTTTTTTTTTTCTGAATTGCTGCATGCCAAAGATTAAAACTGCTACCAAATTTGCTGCTTATCTATCTGGAAACATATACACATACACATGAGATAGGTACAAGAGCTATCATTCTTCACAGTGAGGATACTGCTGGGAACGACACAGCAAAAACCAAGTTTGTGTCATTTTCACTGTTTCTACTAATTTTACTCAAATGAAAAATCCATACAATTATAAATAGACAAAATGGGTAACCTACATCATTCTCAGCACACTAAAAACAAAGATGTGATGCACATTATGAAGAAATTATATAGTACTCATTCAAAATTCATGTAATGGCTAGAAGAAAAAAATGTGGGGAACAAAAAGACAGAATATGGTACAACCTTATACTCATCTAGAAGCAGCACAGGCACAATAAAAGTATTTTCCACAATTTGCTGAGAAACAAAGTCACATCAAAGTTCCAATTAAATATTCAAGCACATTAAGTCAAAGATGTCCTTACACAAAGGCTCAACAACTTCTAAAGATGCAATGACATAGATAAGCCTACCAAAACTTGTTTCTGATACACTTGTAGTGTCTATTACCATGAAGTAATTGTAACTCTCACAATGTAACCAATTGCATTATTAGGATTACATTTTTTTAGAAAAGTCTTTCATTAAGCCCATTTAAACTGGCATTGGCATTAAGAAATCTTAAGGGGTGGAAGAAGGGAAAGGGGGAGAGAATGACAAACAGAGAGAGCAGGAGAGCTGGATCCAAGCACTTACCAAACTGATTAAGGACTGAGGACTGACTAATGGGCGGTTTTAAATCCCAGGATGATGTGGCAGTTGTGGTAGTGGCAGTAGAGCTACTATTGTTTTGTTGAGAGGTAAACTGACCCAATCCTGGAGATTTCAACTGGTCTAAGATTTGCGATCCTGTAGAGTTTGCCAATTTAGAGGATCCAAGTTCTCCAAAGCCAGAACAAAGAACTGCAGACTGTCAAAAGACAAAAAAGAAGAAGGGAAGGACTGGACTTGTAAGTATTTAATAAATAATTTGAACATAACCATAGGGTTAATGCCTACAGCTGCTATTTGGCAGCAACTAAAACCTAGAACTAAAGCCCTAGAGCACTAACAAATGACAAATAAAAAGTTCAGCAGTTTTAGCATGTGGACAGATCTTCTCTGACTACCATCAATATGACTTCCACTACTGTGATCACAATACTGATTTACTTGAATCCATACATCTAATAGGTGAACTGATTTTCAGAGAATAAATGTAAGTGCTCAATTTCAAGCCCTCACAACTGACTCCAGAGAGAGGCATGTTTACACAAAAAGCAGTCAGATATGTGCTTGGAAATAGTACATAGTTTTCTGGCTTAGAACTCTTCACTATAAACAAATTACTTCATTCTAAATCAGCATCTAAACACATCCGCTCTCTACTCAAAAATTAATACAAGTGCTTGATGTAAAACAAGAAAGAACCACTTAGAAAACCAGAAAAAAAGTAATCTTTTGTGTGTGTGTGTGTGTGTGTGAATAGAAGGAATGAAATTCCTAATCCATAAGAAAGCATAAGATAATTTTACCAGACTTTGATGAGAATAAGAGTTTACAGCACTGGAGCTGCCAGTTCCTGATGCAATCTGGGTGCTGTGCTGAGAATTTGTGAAGACCAGGGCTTGGCCAAAGGTCTGCGGCTGTGGAGCCTCAAATGAGTTCCCTTCCATATCTTGGGTAGAAGAGGTCACAGGCTTTTGAAGCAGTGTTACCAAATCAATGCTGTAAGAAAAAGCAAGGTTTGGCTGGAATAAACTTGATGACTATGCTGTGCTGAAACTGAAGAAAGCACTAACAATACTAAAGCTACTATACCAGCAAAAGAATTATTACTGATCAACAGCCTTTTCAAATATTGCTTGTCTGCCATACAAAAAGAGGTATAAGGTAGAATATTTCACCAGAAAGTGATATTCTGCTAGCTGAAACCCTCCACTACAGTTAGAATATAAATTATCTTTGCACACTTTTGAAACATTACTGAACTTATAACCCCATGTATCACACAAATAATCTACTGGAGACAAGTCATAAAAGACACATTCTGATTAAGCGGATCCTGCCTGCAAGCCCAGCTTTAAGAAGAGCAAGGGATCAAAGTCCTATCTATGTAAAGGGTGGGTATGAAAACAATAAAGTCACACATGCAGTTACTGAGTGAATATATGATGACATGCAAGTCACAAAAGCAGCACAAATAAAAGCTAAGTTTCTCAGATAGTGGTCACATTTCCAAAATTACCCTACCATACACATACCTGAGCAGGATACAAACATGAATTTTTTTATATTTAGCTTTGCTTACTAACCCTTACCACATGTATATCACAGGTTTATCCCAGCAAAAGCAAAGCATTCAGGCAATAATAAAACCTTTATTTAATCTAATAATAAACCTTTCTTACGGCAAGTAGAAAAAAAAATTTAAAAAAAAAACCTAAACAAGCAAAAAACACACAAACAAACAAAAAACCACCAGAATTTGAGTTGATGAACTAAAAGATTTTCTAACACTTTGAGAGATATCTACTAGAAGAATATTTGCATCAGAACAATGAATATGTGAGCACATCACCTTTTAAAAGGAAGGGATATAAACTGTAGAGCAACTGACACCCTGCTGCCTCCAGATCACATGCATGTATATAAGGAAAATTTTGCTGCAGTCTGGTGTTCAGCATTACAGATGCATCAGGATGTTTAGGACCTCCAGGCCATCTAGTTCTTAGATCTTACCTACCCAACTACTGAAGTCTTCATCACACAGCTTTAATCCTTTCTCCTGGGACCTGAGGCTAATGGAGGCAACTGATTCCACATTATCAGCCAGGTATTTGTCGAAGACAAAGGCAAGCAAAGACAGCAATTGCCATATTTTTGGTTCCCTATCTGAACTCTATATCATCAGTTAAGGCAAGTAATTGTGATGCTTATCAGGAAATTCACCTTCTTGCCAACAAAAGCTTTCCTATTAACACACTGGTTAAAGGACTGTGTTCTGAACACTTTCTCCATCCACAGGGACAGGCTTTCCACTTTCTGGACAGCAAAGCCAGTGCTCCCTCTTTAACAGAAAGCAGAAAACTTTTCTTCACATCTACTTCTGTTTCTGCCTGTAACCAGCCTTTGTGCAGAAGACAGGGCCTTGTCAGTATTACAGCTGTGGCTTTGCTAAGTTTGGTTCCAAGTCCATACTCAATAACAGGTAACACAGGAAATCACAAATCCAGTAATTTCACAATTTCAGAATTAGTTTGACCAATCTCTGGGAAGGGCTGCCCTGTGTTTTATTCAACATTTTATATGTGCAAGCTAACATTGGTTCACCAAGCAAGTGGTTTTTAAGGTAGAGGGAAAACATGGAAGAGAAGCTTACCTCTGCCCAGGAGTCACATGATTCTCAACTGGAACAGAAGAAGCAGTGAAGACTTTAGTTTCAGAAAGCTGAAAAAGAGAGAGGGGAGGAAGGAAAGGTATTTTAATCACATACATTCTAATGCCTCACTTCTGTGACATCTGCAGAAATCCCATCTTGGTCATGCACTTTCAAGATAAAAGTAAAGTCAAACTACCATGACAACCAGTTATGCTGCAGGTCTGCTTAAAAAAGCAAAAACACATAGCCAAATTCAGCAAAGTCTTCTCCACAGAATCAAGTATCAATTTATTGAACTGCTAGGAAATTTTACCTACTGAACACATACAAGGGCAATACCAATGTACCGACATCAGTTTGACCAACAGTTCAGCTGAAAAACACACCAGTAGAAAGCAATTAACATGACATCTGGTATATCACCAATGTAAAGATACTTTGTGCAGGTACTTGTGCTGGTATAATTTAGGACTCCATAAAGCAACTGTGACAAATGTTTTCGCCAAAGCCTAACATATTGCATAGCTTCCATTTCTTCCATGTATCTCCATGTTTTAGATTTCAGCTGCCATCACCAGCAGAGGCAGGTTTGCCCTCAGGTACATACAGTGAACCACCACTCATGGTTCCTTCTTGGCGTTTCTGCTAGGGGTGGCAATAACATTATAAACTCAAGTCTGCTCTGCGAATGTGAGTTCAAACCCAGTAATTGCTTATACTGGTACAACCAGTCAGCCCATCCACAGCAGGAAACTGTACTTCTTTCACCATTCTGTACTAGGTACTTGCACAGGTTGCTGGGGAGGACAAGCTGATTGGTTGGAGTTTTGGGGGCAAAAGGGGTGATTTTAATTTGTAGGTGAGTTTTTCATTTGCTGCTGTTTTGTTTGTTTAACACCTTTATCTACTATTTTTTAAAAAAGAAAACAATTACAACTTCATAGGACTGATTAATTTCTATTCTTGTCGATTTCTATTGACAAGAATACCTGCAAATCAGAATAGGTCTTAAACGACTACAGGTTAGGTTTAACCAGATAAAGATATGCACATATAATGGTTATAATTTAAATTAAATTTACACGAAATCACCCTTAACTACTTCGCTGTAGCTTTGCATTTAGACTAAAGGCTGACCTATTCAAACGCTCACAAAGAATCCCTTTAGAATGTGGCATTTGAATACAGCTCTTCCAGGAAATTATTCATTTTTAATCACACACATTGCTAGCATCCCAGTTTAAAGGACATTACTGACATGTGCCAATTTTATCTGCCATCCCATGGGCAGCTCTACCAAAAGCATCTATATCCCTGAACACGGTCATCTGATTGGGATTCTCCTGTGAAATACTTGATTTAAGCAGGATGCAGAAGAGCAGACCAGGAGCAAAGTTCGAATGTTTCGTGTACTCTACCAGCACCCACTTATGTGCAACACATTGTGTCATGAAAAAATGAGCATCATCACAGTCCCTTCCTCCATTTCCTTACCTACCCATGCTGCCAGTACAACGTACTTTAATCCCATCTTTCTGGAACACAACTCTGTCCTGTGCATAATGCTGCCAGCCCACAACTCTATGTACTGACTAAAACAAAGAAAGACTATTCAGTTCAAGCGTATTTCCAATTAAAAAGGCTTTCTCTATTGTTCAGCCTTTTCCCCACCATACATGCTGTTTTAACACAACGTGTACTGTACTTCTTGTAGTGCTATGAGACTCCTGCATTGTATGGCACAAGGTCAGCTAATGGCATGAGCAGCAGCCCATGGTCTGCAATCCCTTGGTTAAATATTAAACTCATTGTAATGTCAACCGTTTCTTACTCTCACATAACACAGGATAAAACTAACTGTGGCCAAAACACTGATGAATCCTGAAAACTAAGCAAATTGAGGAGCCCGAGGGTGTTTGTGACAACACAAAAGCATGCTTGATGTGTCAGAGAGGAAATGCCCTCTTCAAGTGAACCAGCATGCAAAACACCCATCCCTGGCTACATAGAAGTTTACACTATACCCTGTGGCAAGCTTACTGCCACAAGCTCTAATCAAGCACCTAATGGAGAATTCTGCTGGGATCATGGCATTTGTCAAAACATGTACTTCATGCAGCAGCAACTGGAAAGTTTTATTATGCAGATAAATTTAGTGTTTCTTAATAGTATCATCAGCTCCTAACAAAGCTATTTACGCTCACAGTACACCACATTCACAGGTCTTTTACTAAGGTTCTGGCATTTACCAGAATTGAATGAACAGTCCTGAATCATTTTTAAAAACTAGCCTCACAAGGCCATTCCATTCATCCGCAGTGAAACGTTGGTGCTTTTCATCTCTTTACCCCACAATAAAGATACAGTCACCAAACAGACAATGTATTTAACAACCAGCCACCAGCTCCCATGGCCATAGGATAGGTGAGAAGAACATAAAGCATCAGCAAATTAGAAATAACAAAGCTTTATTACTGTTTTGATAAGATGTACTGAATTTAAAGAAAAATAAAACAAGTTCTCATGTTGTTTCCTGCTAAAGGAAACACACCCACTAAAACACGTGGATTTTTTGGTTTTGTGTAGTTTGGTTTTTTTTAAAGTGTTGCTGTTGTTTCAAATCAAAACTAGGACTACCAACACTGTACAGAAAATGTTTGTCTTCATCCACTTTCCAGCAATGTGTATGTATTTTGTTTCTCCCCTTCTGGTAGTTTCTGCAGTTAAACTTTATTTCTTTAGCCAGGAGAACATGATCACCGTTTTAGCAGGAAAACCCAGAGCCACCTACACTACCTCAACATTTCTCTCATCCTTCATTGTCCATGCCCTGAACATTCCTTTAACAAAATACAACCCCCTTTTCACTGCGGCTAGCCTCCACTCTAAGAGCCTGCTGACAACCTACAATACTCACTAGTAAATACAGGACTATTGGATCACAAAAATCTAATCTTTCCCAGGTCATTAAATTTCACTCATCTGCTCTTAACTTGCATCTGACTAGAGAGCAACACACTTAATCAAAATTATTCTTCAGAAAAACAGCTGGTCTTTATCAGCAAACACATCAGCAAATACATCAGCCTCCTTGGTTGTTTTAACCATTAGTCATGCTGCTAGAATTGTTTGTTTATTATACATTTAAATGCACAGCTCCATGTTCCAGCCAGAGGTTCACATTATGCCTTTGTCTGCTAGACTAAAACCAGAGCCCATTATATGCCAATAAAATAACCTTTTCACATTCAATAAACTAAAAATCTCTTTCTCAAAGACCTCTTCTATCAGCAAATAATATTCAGCTGTTTCCACAATTTTTGTTTTGTAAAAGCAATGAGTAATTGGATGCAGTACTTTAGAATCACATCCATGAGAGTCCACATATAGAAACATAAATCAAGAATGATTATGAGACAGCAAGAGTGCCTACAGGCAAAAAGACCACAATAGCACTTTTCTGCCACAGTATCAGCCCTTTAGAAGATCATGCTGAGCCGTTCCTTTTTCATCATCCACTACAATCCTGAAAACTTTTCAGTTGCTGCTTTTCAGAGAACAGCCCATTGCTCTGGAGGTGTGCCTTTATTCCTATGAAATAAATGGGTGCTTGGCTATATTAAAGCGTTTTTCATTTGAACAGGTCAAGTCTAGCAAAGTTCCAGATCACTCTGCATGACTCACTTATGATTGCCATTCCAATAATTTTTGGATTTGCCACACATATAACTCAGCAGTGATTTTACTTTAATTTCCAAATAATCGATAAAAACACTAGGAAGGCATCTGGCCTGGGACTGGATTCCACTACAGATCTCCTAGAAACACCCATGTTCAATAAGGGTCCTCCTGCAAAAGATTTGCCAAAATTTTGCAAGGCGAATTTTAATCTACTTATTGTGTTTTGTGATAGCATGTAATTATTTTTACAAGAAAAGACGTAGATCAAATCTCTTACAAGGACATACTCTGTCTTCACAATTAACTCTTAATTTACTTAAAGACCATCACCAGGTTTACTTGAAGGGGAGCTATTTTCCATAAGGTTACACTGGGGTTTTTTGGCTTGTTTCTTTGTTTATTTTGTTTTGGGTGTGTTTTTATTTTTTTCCCCTTTTCTTTTTAAATCATATGAATCAAATTTTCCTTTATTTTTTCCCCAGGCATGTTCTGGGCTAATGTGTCTCCAGGTAGCCATTTCATTCACTCTTCCTGAACATGAGTACATGAACAACTTTCTCCTAGGCTACAGGGAGTTTTCCAGGACTCTCAAAGTAATAAAAATTAGCAACAATCTGGAGATTTCATCTGCTGCTCTTTCAAAATTAATGTGCAAATTTCTTGGGTTTAATAATTAATTTAAAAAGAAATCCTATCGCTAGTCAGCATTGCTCAACACCCCACCTGTACTACAAATACTGCATTGTACCAGCACCAAACGGTAAGAAACAAGGTCAGAAATTTTCACTATCCCTACCCTTCAGTCTGCCTCTACCATGTACTGCAGAAATAGAGGACAGGTTTAAAAAAAGACATCAGCTTTTGATGGCAGTAACCAGTACAGAAAAACTAGAAATTCTGGAGTTTGTTTTAACTTTCTCAAAAAACACAGCCCCTTCATTAGGTAAGGACAGAATTTTCATATCTGTTACACGACACATTCACACATTTCTAGCTATAACACTGACATGTCTCATCACCCTCTACAGCTATCTGTAGAGAAGGAGGCAAGAGAAGCAAGTTGAGTCCCCATCACTTTTCCCAAGTAACAAGCAACAGGTCAAGAGGAAATGGCCTCAAGCTGCACCAGAGGAGGTTTAGATTGGATGTTAGGAAAAATTTCTTCACAGGGAGGGTTGTCAAGCATTGAAAAGGCTGCTGAGGGAAGTGGTAGAGTCATCATCCCTGGAGGTAAAGATGTGCAGATGTGGCACTTGGGAATATGGTTTAACGGATTCGGCAGTGCTACGTTAACGGTTGGACTTGATCTTAAAGGTCTTTTCCAACTAAACAATTCTATGATTCCATGACTGTATGCCACCCTACAGGAGGAGGCAAAAGGGATGATTTTTGAGATAAACTCTTACTCTTCTGAAAATAAACTGAAAATAACTAATATTCCTATAAAAGATGAAAAACTTCTTAAAAAGTTTTCCTTTCCATATTTCCTGTTACCTCATTTGTTTTCCGAACTGCTTAAGCTTTCATACAATAACTGAAATTTTAAAGTCACAAATGCAATTTTCAGATGTGATGATCACAAATGACAAATGTTTTAAGAAATTAAGACATCTCTTACCTGATAAAGAACGAGAATTGTTGTAGTACTTTAGTTTGTACTTGGTAGTACAAAATTGTTGTAGTACTTTAAACAACACATCATAATGAAACAACAGGAATGAAGCAATTAAGTGCTAACTTCAGCATACTGCTAGATCCCTTTTTTAATATCATGAAGCTGGACTAAGAGAAGCAACTATGCAGATTTCAAACAAAAAGCATCAAATGAGGAGTCTAAAGTTCACAGTAAGCCTCAGCGCCTAATTACTTACAAGTTCTGTATGGCTTTAAATATGGCTTTAAATCCCTACTTTCCTACACGATAGTAGGGGGAAACATGTGGTTTATACCCATCAGCATTGAGCAGTGGAGAACTCTTAATTCACAAATATTTAATCTGGGATAAAACTTAAAATTTTATTACCTATGTATTGCCCACCCATAAAAAAAAATACTATTTCTTGATTCAATTTTATTTAAAAAATAATCTTGTATAACTATATGTATGGCTAAGTTCTCTACTTGAATTAATAATAACCATCCTAAGATGCCTGCAGAAATCGAACTTGGATAAGTCTGTGTCAGGTAATACTTACAATTTATGCTGAACAGATGCAAATACAAAATTTAGTCAGCAGAATAAGATAACCAAAGCTAACTGTGGAGTGCATGGTCATACATACTCATTTGTGAAATACACAGGTTGCATTTAGGAAAGAAAGAACCGTGGCAGGTGAGTTGGAGCTAGATGATCTTAAGGTCCTTTCCAACCCAAACCATTCTGTGATTCTATGATTCTACATATTTTAAACAGGAATTACAGCAAGAAACACAGCAAGAAATATCTTGCATACAGCTAAGTATTACTTTGAAGACAACACAGAAACTCTAAGGGTAAATGATCAACTGGTCTATCCAACATGGTAAACTTACATCTTCATTCCAATCTTCTGCTGTCCATTCTTCTATTGAGTTTTTCCATGCTCCTATTGTAATATGGGGAAGGAAAGAAAAGAGTTACAAGCTAAAGGCACTACATTGTATTTCAACCATTCTGATTTATAAGCTGCCCTGTTTTCATTATTAGTGGAACACAAAGAGAGGAGATGGTGGTTGGAAATATGGGAAGCTGTAGAAAACTGGTCTGCAGATTTAAAAATTTGGGTGGGTTTTTTCTTTCCCCCTTTAATTTCTGATTTCAGGAATTTCTTAGCCACTATGGTATCAGACATTTGCATAAACATGTCGGCAAGCAGTGATAAATCCTAAATATTGTAAGAACTTCCTCCTACGTCCTCAATGACAGAGAAAGGTTACTCAACCCTCTCATGCGATCTCACAGTTTCATGCACAAATTCATACAGAGCCTGAACAAAACAGAACCACAACACCTGTTCCAACATCCATAATCCTACTTTCAATATATTCAAATTCCAGACTCATGCTATGCCTCTGGAGGCTCCTTTCCAACCTGTTAACTCTCTCCTTAGAGCAGAACAACCCCAAATCCCTTCCCATGATACAGCACATTTATTTTTAAACATATATAATTTGTATAATGGCAGCAGAAGAGTCAATAAGCTTCCACTATAGCTGCAAAACACTCTCCCCATAACTTGCTGCAGTGTTTATTTGGTGAACACTGGAGCACAGTGTGCAGTCCACAACATGCAGCAATGGGAAAACTACATGAAATGATCCTACAGATGCAAGAAACCTGATCCCTTCCATAGGAAACAGCAGGCACAGACATGCAAAAGCCATAAAGAGACCGAAGTCCTTGCCCACCACCATCGGCATAGGTAAAGTTATCCCAGCCAACAATCAGAGCCTTCATTTAAACTACGTAACCACAAGTGAAAAAAACACCAGCAGTACAGATCCTGCTCCCATCACCATTGATCATGTACAAAAGCAAAAGAACTACTGCTTTAATCATCTCTTTTTACTTAACCAGAAACCTTCTGAGACACATTCAGCCACAAACAAGCCCCTGGAAGACAGCATCAACTGTCCAGTTTATACTAATGCCATCACTGGATTAGTGCTTTTGTGCACTGTTACAAAACAGTTTTGGGCAGAGAAGGGCACTAACCCAGTGAGGCAAACAGGCCTACCACAAAGATATACACACAGTGGGGAGAAGAGAGGAGGTTTATACCTTGGAATCCAAAATTATTTAGCAGGTCCTGAGCAAGGTAACATCCACTCTGTGTTGGCTCTGTGGAGCAATATAGAGTTGCCTGAAACATCTTGTGCTCATGTTTTACTAAACAGCCCCTAACCAGGAGGTTTCTACATACTGCAAAATAACTAATAATCAAATCCGAGCACAAAATTAACTACAACGCCTCAAATTTCCAAACTAATACACACATTCCCACAGAAACTTTGGAAAGGAGAAAAAGCTCAATAAGCAGCAGTTTTTGGAGAAACAGTTGATTTTCCTTCCCTTTCCCCTGACCAGCATAGGATACCCTCTGATACTTCTTCTTTAAAGAAACACATCCTTATATTTGCACTGTTTATATTTATCTCCCATCAGTCAGAACAAGGCCTGCATCTGCAGAAGACAAACCTCATGGTGGTGCCAGAGCCACAATAATATAGCTCAGACTCCGCTAAAACAAACAAAAAGAGCTCAGACAAATCAAGCCCAACTCTCGAACATCCCCCACCACTTCTGGGAGACCAAACCTGTTCGGAATAATACATGAGACATTTTCCTGACATTCAATTTAAACATTTATCTCTTGCTCCTACTTCTGAACATGCTTCTGTGCCTTTACTCTCTAATTACTGAACACAACCCTTCACCCTTTTATTAGTTTACCCTGCTAAGTTTATTACTGTCATTTATTAAGGCTCTACCTTCCCAACTCACTCCTTCCAGTCTCAATTATTTCACTGATTTTCTCTGCATTAAATCCAGTTAGCTATTGTCTTCGTCTTGTTGGTGGGATTCTAAGTCTGATCTTGCCACAAGCACATCAATTTCCTTTTAATCCAGTATCCACCTTGGCATTATTGCAAGTCCATACATCCTCTTCCCAGCCTTCCCCTATGCCTTGCAAAGCATCACAATTTAAGAGTTCTGTGTTTTCCTCTGGAATTACGCAACACATTCAGTCTTAGAAAGCTATAAAGCAAATAAAAAGTCTACAATATGTTTTTGGTAAGTCCTCAGTTTTTTGGGTGTTTTGTTGTTTGTTTGTTTGTTTTTGTTTGTTTTGGTGGTTTTTTTTTTTAAATAATCAACCATAGATTTAGCCCCAAAATATTTTTTTTGTCTATCCCAAACTCATGTACTAATATTTTCCTTCTGGATTACATTCATGTTCTAGAATGATCTGAAGTTTTCCTTAAAACGTTCCTTTTCACTTCTACAGCAGCCCTAAAACCAAACACCTTTCTTGTAATTCCCAAGCTACACAATTCCCTTCTTCCCCCTTGGTAGTTACACTATAATTATTTTTTTATTTCTTGTCATTCTTCAATTTGAGTCATTTAAGGCTGCTCATAACTAAAATAACAAAGGATTTTTTTTCTGTGAAATCTATGAAACTCTATCAAAGTAGAGGTATCAGTAAATTAGCAGAATGCAACACCATTTTTATAACCTCCTTTGAGAAGTGACCACCTGCAACATAATTGATTTATAAGAACTGCTGTGGTCTGTCACTCAGGGTCTCCCACTGCCTTGTACATTACAAAAAAGGTAAGAGATTGAACACCTGTCATGCCTCTAAGAAAGTATTAATCATACTGTTCAAGCTTAATTCCTTTTGGAGGAGGATTGGTCACTCTCTTTCCTCCCACCTGAACCTTTTCTTTGCCTTTCAGTTGTACTTTACTTCAATAAAACCAGGATTCAGGAAAACCAATTCTGAATTATTTGGAATACAATTACACTTAAATGTTATGTACCACTAAAAATTCATCCTTTACTCTCTTTTTATTTCAACCAACAATGCTAAATTTTACCTCCACACTACCAGCTAGTTTTTCTATAGGATTGCATGAAGAATGTTTCTAGGTGCACCTAGAAACATCTTTCATTCGAGCTACCATGATTCCTCTGGTACCTGCAACAATTCAGGACAAGAGGTTCTAGAGCACCTTCAGAGCACATATTGAGGCAACTACAATTTGGAAACAAACAGTGTGTTTCATTTTAATTGAAAACATCAATATTGGTAACTTCCCAGCACTGGCTTGAAGAGGAAATACTTGGTGCAAACTCAGAACTCCACATAGAGTTTATATTTGCATGTTGTCTTTGGAAACCATTTTGATATTGGTAACTTCCCAGCACTGGCTTGAAGAGGAAATACTTAGTGCAAACTCAGAACTCCACACAGAATTTATATTTGCATGTTGTCTTCAGAAAACATTTTGATAAGCAAACCACTTTTGTTTCTCCAGGTAGTTGCCATGTTATCTCCTTTTTATGTAACTGCAGATAAAAGACACCAAGTTTTCAAGTAGCTAGTACGAGCTAATTTTGTTTCATTTGAGATGAAAGAAGAAATGGGACTGAGTAATGAGGAATAGAGAGAGGGATTTCCATGCTACCCTTCTTCTCTCTATACTCTTATCTCACATCCTTCACTAGGTCACCAAAGGCTTTATGGATTTCCATAAATATACATCACCCTCATTCACATCTTTTGTAACTCCACATAGGGAACTTGTTTATTACCATGACTACTGATTTGTAAATAAAAGTCTGTAAATTAAGGGGAGGAAATTTTGAAATCTAGTATTTGTGATTAACAAGCAAAATCACCAGCTCAACTTTGTACAACCTGCTTCCAGTCCCACACCTTGTCTGCCACTCCTTCACCCTACCCCTGCTTTCATCTTCCTTCCCAGCACTCTCTTTTGCTTTAAAACTACCACCCCAGCTGCAGTTTCCTCTAATGTGCCTCCTCGAGATACTTTCCATCGCAAGGTTGAAAGTGCTTCTGCCTTAGACAACACTAAGTGATTCAATTTTAAAGCTGACTCTTTTAAAGAGATCTCTTCTTTTTGGCTTGGGGACTTACTTCAGACATTCCTATGGCTTGTCTAAAGAAGAAACACTGTAAAATAAAACACTCTTCCTATAGTCATATATAGAGACAGACACTTTTGCTTTGTCAGCTATGGTGCCTTTTCCACTTGCACTGAAAGAAAATTAGAATTTGCAGCAAAAAGGCATTTTTCACCCAAAAAGAACATTCACACTTAACTAGTTTACTTTACATTTCCACCAACCAAATGATTTTGTATGAACTCCCCACACTGGCACTCATTCATTCATACCCCTATGAACCATTAATCTGACAGGGCCAGGAAAGATTCCAAAGTGCCTTCTCACACCTTTTTCTCCATACCATGCTCCCCAACTTTCCATACAGGCCTTAAGGTGCATTACTGAAGTGCAGGTTTTGGTGACATGTGCACAGCCTAACAGCAAAACCACACTAGCCATCCAAAAAGAAGTTCAACATGTCAACTAGCGCACTTCGAATTTCCACAATGTTTGCTCAGCAGCAAACTCCTCACATAGACACATTCACACTCTTACAGGAATCTGTTTACCCTCACCAAGCTACTCTTATTCCTGGGCAGAATTGTTCCATTACTGAAGACTCAGGAGATGCCTACAAGAAGGAACAGAGGTTGCCACAGGGGAAGCAATGCAGGCTACCCAGGGTTAGCCAGGCAGGTCATAAACATTTGAGCTCACTTGGGAAATGGAGCACAAGTTAAAGTTGTTCGTAAGACACACCCTCACAGCTGCATTCAGTAATAACCAACCAGTGAATTTTCTACCTCTGGTCCAGTCTCCTCATGCCTTTCCTGTGTGTCTTCCTTCTTTAATTAGTTAACCTTACTGCTTCTGCAATACTTGTGACAACATACCCTGCCCTCCACTTCTGTACAGTGAACACCAGTATCAGTATTCTAGGGGAATTTTCAAGCCATCAGGTGTTTTTCTAATTCATTATCTGATAAACTTTCTTGAAAAACTAGCATGAATGAAAGTAAAAGGTGCATTTCTGTTTGCACTATAGCCCAAGTAATTTCAAAAGTAGTTCCTTGGAAAGATGCCGTATTTGCCAAGAACTCCCTTTTGATAACCATGAATATACTCAGTGCCACTCTGCCACACTGGACCAGAAGGCATTTGGAGTGCCAAGACAGCCTAATAACCCCTCTTAAACTCTGAGCCTGCCATTGTCTTTGGTGGGTAGGCGGAAAATGGCTTGTATCAAGTTTAGAAAGCTACATCACAGGCAGCTCACAGGAGAGCTCAATGAAGGACACCCTTGCCTCCAGTATCAGTCTTTTCCTTCCACACTTGACACAGGGATTAATGAAACATCATCTGCATACGCTTCAGCAATGAAGTGATCAGAAGAGTTCCCCTTTGCTGGGGTTAAAAATAAATAAATAAATAAAATAAAATAAAATAAAATAAAATAAATAAATAAGTAAGTATGTATGTATCTTATCACTCAGTGTTCCCAAGTGTGGACAACAACGTACATGAACTCCTCCATCCTGACACTGGATTTCCTTTGTCTTCATCTCCTGTCACAGAGTATAGGAAGCAGCAAGGTATCCTGTTTTCCCAATCACAGACAAGCAGTTCACATTCTTCATTTCTGAATCACCATGAGATGACTGCTAAGTGCTCCTTTCCAAACTACATCTGTCTCTTTAGCTGGGAGCACATACTTCACACTTGAAACTTCACACAGAAACACACAGCTACCTCTATCTTCAGACAGGCAGACTGCTCTTTTGGCTTCCATTCAAGTGCCTACTTGTGCTTTAGTTAATCATTCTTCTCTTCAAAGGTGTCAGATCTTGGAACTCTCTTCCATCACAGTCTCACATCTTTATATTGCTGCGTTGCACAGGTGGGGCTGCCAAAGCCATCCCAGTGCCAGTGAGTGGATTCATATTTGTAAATGGTTTTTCTTTTCTTTTTCTTCTTCTACTTAGATATTCATACCTTACTGCATAATCTCACTTTTAGTAGGACTTATATTCCTTAACTACATGAGCTGAGTTCTTAAGCAGTACTTAAGATATCTAAACAGTTCTTCACATACCAGGTTCTTCCAATAATTCTTCAAATCCCTTTGTCTCTCAAGGGATCATTAGTACTAAAACAACAAATAAGAATTGCAAATTGCCTTCCCTTCAACCAGCGAGTCACTCAGGCTACAGCATGTGTTCTGCACATTAGTAGCAGTTAAGCTATAAAAGTGAACTAATATCTGTGCCACGTCAGATGTATTCACATTTTCAGAAGTTAACTGAACACTAACAGAATGGTTATTTTAACTGCAATATGCTACAGGTCTTCATTCCAATCCTTCCACTTCTTGAAGCATCTTACCAGTTCCATCATCTGCATCATTCTGACCAGTCTGCCAAATCTCTGATTTTGTCCCAAAGCCATCAGTGGCAGAAGACTCCGTATAGTCTGCAGGGTTAAATGTCCTAGAGTTTTGAAAGTTAAGAAATGGAAGAGAACACATGGGTCATTCAATGAACACAAGTCATCATTTTTAGCTGAAGTTGTATTAGATTTAACATCTTGACTTCCACATAATTTATCTTGATAGTTTTGGTTTCAAAAGAATTTTTTTCCTCTATGAGCAGACACAGATAAAAAAGGGAGAAAAAGAGATTAGGAGAAAAAAAAGTGAGACTGGGAAAAAAATATTACTATAGAGAAACTGAACCAAAACAACAATTCCTGAAAAAGCAGTTAACAGCATACCACTCCCCACAGTCTTACAAAGGTTTAGTTCATATGCACAATGATAAGACCCTCTCAGCTGATGGTTTCTCAGCAGGTGGCTGACTGATGAGAAACCAGTATCATGTCTTTTCAGAGCACCAGACCGGCAGAGGACAGGAGTCAGAACACCAGTAAGATTACTTCAGGATGCACTCCTGACACCAATGCCAAAACACACAGATGCAGCTAAAAGGTGAAAAAGGATTACTGAAGAAAAATCCCTTTTCAGCTTATTATCTACAAGTATGAACAAGAAGGATTATTAGAAAAATAGTACTAGCCTTCTGTTCATCATGACATTGCTAAAATTACATTAAATGTCATTCAAGGCAAACACCAAGTGAAAATAGTAGAGGCTGTATTTCTATAAAGCAAATTATCCCAACAAAACTGAGAACAAACTTTGGAGTTGCTGAGTAACTTCTTTTGATTCTGTTTTAGGGTCCATGTACGTCCAAACAGCAGAAGCATGAAAC
>NW_009916795.1:14686-44381 GCF_000696875.1 Nestor notabilis | reverse complement strand
AGTTTATAATCGCTAGACTTTCTGGTTTTATATAGAACTTGCATGTTCTACATTACACTGAAACAAATATTTTTTTGAGTTGACCTAAGACTATATGCACCACACAGAACTTTCAGTCTCCAAGGCACTATGTGGCTGCTTCTGATAGGTACAAACTGATTCTCCAAGTCTGAGATATTAACACTGTGTGAACATACATTAGTTTTGTGTATGCATGTCTAGTTATAAATATTGTTATAAGACAAAAATAATCCATTAATCATCAATCAGATTTGAGAATTTTTACATCTATACTCATTTATCAAACATACAGCAACATTAATACCTGCAGTGGCAATATTGTCAATTAATATTGTCACTGAATTTGATCCTTGCCAAAATCTGTGCTCTGTATGTTTCTTACCCCATGCCTTGGGCTGAAAACCTCCCCGCTCCTCTCCCTCTGCCACGTCCAAACCCTAGGAGAGAAAACACCATTTAACAGCAACAGCAAAGGAGCCACCAGTCACTGGTCTGACACATTAGAAAATACTATGGTTGAAGAAGAAATCTACCATAATTAAATACTATTTACTTCTCAAATTTCCCCATAGGAAGGAAGCAACAGTTCAACTAAGATTATGCATTTCAGCAGGATTTGGAAATTCTTTGCTAGCTTTTGTGTCTCTAGTGAAGTAGCTCCAAAATCCAAAAAAAGGACTCATCTAAAGACTCATTCCACATAAGACTGCTATTGCCATATCATCAGACATTCCTCAAAATTTTCTCTCTACTTTCTCACTCTTGCCTAAGATGCTCTAGAATCCCAGCCTCCCTGTGTACCCTGATTTCTCAAGAAATTCCCTGTCCTCCTTGTCTGAAAGGAGAAAGTTAAACACTCCATTTATTTTCTTGTCTCACTCAGCCCACCCTCTGTGCTTTCACCAACCTGTGTATCACACATACCTTCTGCTTCCCCCTTAATCACAGTTACTGACTCGAAAATTACCCAATTCAAATTACTCAACTTCCTTCTTACCACCCACAAGAACATTCATTTCTATTTTCACAAAAACAAATATTTGTAACCTCCAATTTTGGTTACCAGCCTCAGTTTCCAAGTTCCTTGATACAGTGAATGACTTTATTTCCACCTGTTGTGTGGGGCCAACAAGGCTTGAATTGTATTACTTAACCATTTATAAAGCACATGTCTAAATAAACTGTTAAAAACTATTTCTTAGGTATTTCTACATGATTTTTCTTTTCCTAAGACCTCAATATGCGAGGCTTTTCCAGCTTGTTGGTTTGGAGTTTTTTTAAGGAAAACTGTGAATGTCATTTTGTACTACAAAATGAGGAGGAAGTCAAGAGCTGCAGACTAAGAACAAAGCGGTTTGTTTTTATGACTAAGTTACGTGGTAATAAGTCACTGAGCAACTACAAGTTTACCAGAGCACAGAAATTATAATCCTAACTCACCAATACACTGGTTGTCCAAACATCAGAACTGCCCATTGAGAGATTGTTTGAATTTGGATCAGAATTACCCCTTATTTTCAGGGACCACATAATCTGAGTAAGACCAGGAGCTCCAGTACATGGTAGAACCAGTTTAGGAAGTTCCTATTTCATGACTTTCCTTTCCCTCTCCTCACCACTCATTCTTCCCCTTTCCCTCATTCACTGTCCAAGTGTTCAAAGACATTTCTGGACCTCTAAAATGTCTACTACCTACATTTCCAAGGACTTAGAAGCATCAAAGCAGCAGGACAGCTTAACCCACATTTTTACAGAAGAGTTTACTCATATCCTATACAAAGATGACAACTGCTAGCTACAGAGGAACCACAGCAATCTTGAGAGGAAGTATTCCCATCCATCAACATACACTATTTTGGTAGGATAAGAACTTGGATAGGATAGATAGGACAGGTAGGATAAGAACTTAGGTACGATAAGAACCTGCTATCTCTATCCTTTGCTCTCTTTACACAAACAGTTGGAAAGAAGACAGACAGGGGTTAGGAAAACAGTAACAAGAGCTGCAACCCCACAATCACCATTGCTCTTTACTTAAGCCCATGCGTGGAGCTGTGCTCTTTGCTCTGCGATAAACAGAGCCCCAGACTCTGCTGTACCCAGCTGATTGTAACTCAGCCTCTGAACCTCCTTGCTTAGCCTACCTATTCGACTGCTCTTTCCTCCTTTGCCCACCTAAAATCTCTAATTCTGGGAAGCTGATACATGGCATAACAGGGTCACAGCTCTCAGATGCACAGAAGTCACTGCACTCCAGACTATCCTGCCCAGTAAATAATTTTTATGAGAGTAGAACCAGCTAAACAAGTTTACTAGGGGACAGCAGAGAGGCCATCTGTGTAATAGATTTACTTCCTGCAGCTGTCAGTACAGCATTAAACACCATTTACTAGCGATACACAGAATACAGAACAACAGTTTCTGACAAGCTCAGCTACAAGTCTGACTGGGAGCTGCGAATTCCAGAAACAGTTAAGTAGAACTGATTTTTAAGCGAGGAGGACATTAGGTACAGAGAGATTAGCTCTCTGTACCTAATCTAGTAATGCCAGTTTATGCTTGTAATGTAAAAGGTGCACCTTTAACACTGCTCTAAAAAGATGTGTATAAATGGTTTAGATCACAATGGTCAATGTCTAAAAAAACAAAAAATAAAATCCTGTGCTAATTCACAGCAGCAATTCTATCAACACTTTTATTTGCCCACAAGAAGAGCGCAAGTGATTTGGCAGTAGCTTATTAAATCTTCTAGTGTCTAAAGGAATAGATTTTCTTACTATCAACCAGCACGTGGAGCTCAAAAGCAAATGATGGGTATCTGGCAAAGAACAAAAGTACTGCCCCGCCTCATATAAACCCTTCTTGTTTCTTTGCACTTGGATCTACAAACAGCCTAAAGTATAAAGGCAGTATTGCTTACACATTTCTGTACCAGGAAATCAGGACTGGGGAACTACATTTAAAGTTGACTGTGATCTACATTCTTACTACTACCCCTTATCCAATATAATTTAAAACTATGAACTATTTAAAACATGTTTTTATTTCCTTTAACATTTTAACAGTTCACCTGTGTACTGTTAGAGGTCTTTTCCTGCTCTCCAGTGTATCTCCTTCAGCTGACTTAGCCACCACTTACTGAACTGACATTTTTCTTTTCTGGGATGAATTCTGGAGAAGCCAACACTTCCCTGACACTCAGGCAGGTGGCAAAATAACATGTTTCTACTAAAAACCACGTGGAATTCAAACCACTCAAATGTACAACCAAGTCTTCGCTCTGCTACCATCCATGCACAGAAAGAATAGTTTATCTCAGTCACAACATTGCTTCCCCCAAAACAAACACACACTATGTAGGAGTATGAGAAAAGTGTGCAGTATCACAATTCAGATGGCCCTAGCCCATGAACTTAACAGCTTAACTCTGTAGAAAATCTAGTTTTCTGAGCTTGCAGACCTAAATCCTTCCACAGCTGCTTTATTTCAAAGCTCAGATTTTCACATTGACAGGTTTAAATTAGATGAAAGCACTTTAAGGTTAAAAGAGAGGCCTAAGAACAGCTGAAAGGAAAAGTAATGCAGTCTGGAAGGGCAGACAACACCCCAGATTTGTGCTTATCTCTGACTACAGAGTCACTGAACAGCCCTGGTCTCTGCTTTGGAAATGCAAAGCCAGCCATCCTCAGCAGACATCAACCAGGGTCTTAAGGCTTATGAAGAGACAAAGGGGCTAAATGCAGAAAGTTTGTATTCTAGGTATTCCATACTACAGAAACAAAAAGACATGCTTAATAAGTTCAAATCACTTTTGTCTTACTAGTCAGCATAAATCTAGAAGCATTGGATCAGTTTTATATACTGCATGTACTCTAGTAACCATTTTTTGAAGCACATGCAGGTAACTTTCAACTCTAAAGTTATGTTTAAAAGAAAATAAATAACTTACATTAAAGCTAAGTTCTGGTTTATCTCAAAAAAATAAAAAAAAAATGAAAAAAAAATTTATAGCTTCCTAACCAATGCAGAATCAACTACAGCAAAACTAAACAACCTTCAGATTGTGATCTCCAGAAGGTCTGCTCTACATTGATGTCTTGAGGAAAAACATCCTCACTAGTTCTGGCAAAGGAAACCCAAAATATATCCTGTGCCAACTGGTCTAAGCTTTTAAAACAAGGGAGTGTTTAAACATGCAGTTCTTATTACAGAATGTCATTTTTTTTCAAGGACAGCATACTTACCTAAAAAACTTACAAAAAAAAATCAGGAGTACAAGTATGCTGTTTAAGTCCAAAATTAAAACATAATGGTTTTCCCATTGCTTTTTATTTCTGTTTTGCTAGAACAAAATTCCCTGTCAGCATTCACATTTATGACATGTTCATGTTGCTCTTGGAAGAACGATGAAAAGGTGAATAGACGAACGGAAGTAAAAGCAACAAATCCATTTTCACTTTACAAATCAGAAAAATCGCTACACTTGAGTTTGTTAACAATTTCTATACTGAATCAAGACCAGAAGTTCATCTACCTGACATCCTATTATCAGCTATGATCAATGAGATATCTAAGGAAGAATATGCAAACTGAAACCACAGTGCAGTTTCTCTGGACATTCTCCTGGTCTACAACTATTTGTAGCTCAGACTTCCTCAGCCAAAGATAACCTACATACATCAAAAACCCTCAATGGTTTTTCCTTTTCCTGCTGTGGTTCTTTTTTAGGATGAATTGCCATGTTTCTCTGTATGTAAGCTTTCAGCACCCACATAATCTTATTGAAAGGAGTTCCTTAGGTTAACTATGTGTCTGAAGAACCACCTCGGTTTATTATGAACCTGTAATCTATTGATTTAATTTAATATTCTCTCATTTGCATACTTGGTTGGAGTGACCATTTGATTTCTGCACAGAACCTTCTCCACGTAAATTTTTCAGATCTCTACCATACATCCACTCAGCCCACTCTTTTGCAGGTGAAGTCCCACTCTGCTTTTTTCTCACTTCCCACATCAGCCTGTCCAGTACCTTCAAAAGCCTTTTCTAGCTCTACCACATCCATTTCAAGACGGGGTGCAGGACAGTGGGAGAACCAGAGCTGCAGTTAAAATTGAAGATATGAGAACAGTAAAAAAAATGCAGCATAATCCACCTCCCAAAAAAAAAAAAAAAAAAAAAAAAAAAAAAATTCTGCCTATAGTTTGTCAGTTTGTATAAAACACTGCAGCTGATTAAAACACAAGTGAGGAAACATTTCTAGAGCTGACAATCTTAAAGTCATAACCATCTTCCTCTAATTCCTTCAAGAGATTCCATTCCAGATGGTTACAAATCCTTGCAATACTGGCACACAAACAGTAATTCCATCAAAGTGATTATGTTTATCACCATTACAGTATTTTTATATGTAAATTAATTTCAATCAAGAAAATCAGTTCTGAAAAGAAAGACAGATGGGAAGGCCATCTTAAAAAAAAAAAAAAAAAAAAGAAAAAGAAATCACTTGACTGTTCTCCTAGCTATAGCTAAAGTTTACACCCTCAGCTGGGCAAGCAAAAATTAAGGGCAGAGCAATTCCAGATGGGATGAGTCCTGAAACACATCCTGTGATGTATTTTTGCTTTCTATTAATCAGTCAGTAACATGTATCTATTTCAAATCCCTGACCTCCTGCATATCAGCAACCAGTGGTGTTTGTACACTGTATACCTACTACCCTATAAAGTTGCAAGGAATGCCACACAACCATTAACAGATGATTTTCTCAAAAACTAAACTAGTGCCTACGCACCAAGGCTGAAATACTCAGTATCAGGGATATTCCCCCTCAGTAAGCAGCACATTATCATCCCAGTGTCCATCCCATTTCTGCTATTTGCAGTGCATATAATTGCTTAGAATTAGGTTGCTCTACAGTGAAGCAGTAATACAGTGGTCCAGTACCTTCGCCTAGAAAGCAGCCAGTAACATAGCTCCAACTTGAGAAGGTAGCTTAAAATAGAGAGACAGTGCACTGCCTAGATAATTAGCTAGCCCCTAATTTCATATCCAATGCCTGGATTACTACACACACGCTCTGCATGAAACATTTCTAAAAAAGGATTTTGTGGTGATTACCAGCAATCTATTTACTTTCAGCTATTTATCCCATATTTGACTATTCTGTGTAACAGAAAAGAGAGACTGCTGAATGAAACAGCAGGAAACTTTTATTATTATTATTCCTAATAATATGCAAAGAAAGAAGGTCATGCATCCCTGAAATACTGAGAAGGGAATTATAAAGCTTTATACAACTCCCTGCAGATCTCAAGGTATTAAATTAAATTAGGTATTTCCTGCCACAGAATACACACACTTGTAATGTAATGATCCTGAAGGCATTCAACAGGTTTATCACAGACACTTCATTAAGATATTTTGCTCACATGAATGTCTGAAATACTTGATAGAGATATACAGTAATGCTATGTACACTAACCACTGAACAGAAATGGGTTAAGTTGTTTCTCTTTCTTCAGACAGATATGTTCATTTGGTCTGATGATTGCTTTGTCTTGAGACATATGCTATTAATCCAGAGCTACAGCGTTGACAACAAAAGCAGCATATTGTTCATAAGGTTGCAAAGCAAATAATAGACTGCATTTGAAATTAACCTCTACATTTCACCCAACATTTTAAAAAATCCTACCTTTATATATTTAATCTGAGTATAAAGGACTATTTTATAAGATAAATACTGGAATACTTAACATTCTATCAATTAATAGCGCTAACATACTGAAAACTGCAGCTGTGAACTACACCACACTCTCCCCCGCAAAACTATCTCTCTGCACACATCATTTGATGTTTGCCGATTCAGAGGCATAAACGGAGTCATTCCTGCAGCCCTTGGAAGCTACAAGTCTTTTCCACTCCTTCACCATGCAGATTTGGATACAATGAAGTTGGATGTGCCTGTCTTCAAATACCTCCTTACTGGATATTCCAAATAAAGGGGAGTCTTTTGAAGGCAGAATTTTCCCTCAAGTCAGACATTACTTACTAAGTATATTAGCTCTTCCGTGCACTTTATCAACTTAACTCAGTTAATACCCACTTCCCCACACAATCTGCACTGCATATACGTTACTCAAATTCATTCTTCCTACTCTAAGAAAAAATAAGCCTCTTTCCACTCAAACCTGTGAAAATCCAAATCAACTACACATCCCCTGATTCCACATCAAATCCATTATCAACATCTTTCCTGTATCTTCTACAGGATAGGGTCAGAGTTGTACCCAATATTCCACAGTATTCTTTTTCCACACTTCTCCTTAACTGTTCCACGCCAAATTACTTCTCTTACCAAAAAGTCTCTAAGGTGGCTTGTACTTTCCCTGATCGGCTACCAAAAGCATAAGGCAAGCCTGACAACTATATCCACCCCAAAGAAACAGCACAAATACATATCATATCCCTTCCAAAATGCCCTACAGATGGAATCTTGTACTCTCCTGCTGCCAGAGAACATCCCGAGGAGCCCAGCGCACTCCCACTCACAGAAGGCTGTCATGAGTCAATCTGGGAAAACAGCTCTCCATAGCCAGAGCATACCAGCCTGCTACACAGGAAGCTGCCATAAAGGTGATTTGGGTCAATTCTTTTAAGCTGCTCTGAGATCAGTCCATGACAAGGGGTAAGGGAAGAGGCCGTATCTAAATTAAAGGTGCTTATGGAAGTAAAGGATAACCAACAAATGCTTAAAAAAAAGTGTTTAAAGAAATAAATCAGAGAGTTCCAATCGGTGCCACTCCCACACCAATGCCACCAATCTCACCTCTCCCACGGCCACGCTTCCCACGGTCTGAAGGCCTGTCTCCTTGATTGTTGTCCACTCCGTTTTCTTCAGCTCTAACTGTGGAAAGAGGACAGCTTAAGAGAAACTTTAGAGACTCACTCATGAGACAATATAGCCATCTGCATACTGTACCCCAAAAGCAAACCCAAGATTTTAAAGCGGGCTGTGCAAGAGATCTCAGCCAGCCCTCTTCTTTGGAGGCCTAGCTACAAGCAAGTTATGTTTACTTTGGACTGGATAATTAGAAAGCAAAATATCTAGTAAGAGGGAAACGTCCCTCAGCAGACACATATCTGGGTATGGCAGGGAGGGGACAGTGCTTGCAGACTATTGCAGACTACACTATTTAATTATGGTATGGTATTAATTATACCTCACCTCTTTAATGAGGTACAAAATAAAGCTGCCTCACACTGTGCTTTCTTGATACTATGCTGGAGACGACAGTGAAAGAATAAGGGATAACCAGGAACAAGAGCTCTTCTCCTGTCTGCCCATACCGCACCTCTGTACAACCAGGGAAACTTTAAGGAACTCTCCTCTGTGTCTAAATCAGAGGGATGAGTGAAGGTGAGGCATTAGAAAAGCACTGCAACTTAACTATTTTGTGGAAAAGTCCTCAGGAAACACTCTGAAAGATTGCTGGCTCCTTGAAGAAAACAAATTAAATTAAAAAAAAAAAAAAAAAAAAAAAAGAAAAAAAAAAAAAAAAAAAAAAAAAAAAAAAAGACTGGCCATTTAAAACACCACTGAGATTTTGTACTGCACAACTTCTCCTAATGACTGGGAAAAAAAATCACTAATGCTTGAATACTAATGCTTGATTATAAAGCTGGGAAGGTTTGGTAGCCATCTGGAAAATCTTTAATTTAAATTTTGCCCCTCACTTTCATTTTGATGGATCCAATTCAATTTGTTCTAAGCATAGCTCCAAGTTTTATTAATATTTTTTGCCATCCTGACATTACTCTTTTCTACAAAGATTCACCATGTCTTCACTGGCACAATATTTGAAAACATCCCAATAATGAATTAGAAGAGTTGGATAATATTGTAAATATTTTTCTTGCTTTTAAGCAGAAAGCTAAACATACTGTTTTCATTCCAGTTCCTCTGCTCATCTATCAGTGTTTTGTACAGCCTTTAAAGGCAGTGTGTACAACTTTGGTCCTGCTGATAAAAAATAAGGAGAAAAAAGCAATGTGTATCCAATGGTGATCTAATGTGATTCTACCTAACTTGGAAACATCAGTTTGCTTTTGTATGGTGTATTATTGCAACTGTATAAACTGTACCAAACTTTAAATGTTTCAACCTACAAACAATTTTCTCTGATGTAGAAACTCACCTTTGGTTGGCTTATATGAGTAATATATGCTAGATAAAAATGATCCCAGTCTTTTCATTCCCCTTATGAGAAGATGAGAACATCTTCAAGTTACCCCACTCAAAAGGGGATGGAGTCAAAGCTGGATAATTTTTTCATTAAAAGAAACAAAAAGTGTATCAGCTGTACAGGAACATACTTGCTTTCAAGCAGTCTTACAAAAACTCAATTTTAAATCTTCAAGAATAGGAATTCGTACAAGATCAATTACTCTAAAAAGGAGAGAAATTTCAACTAAAGGGACCATCTCCAAACCAAGTCACATACATCAAGCATACCTGTCACACAAGTTATGATGCCTTCAGTGCTGAGCTGTAGCTTGGACAGACTTCATTCCATTAAGCATTCGCTATTACCTCAGCTAGTTTCAGCTACCAGAAAAGTGTCTGAATCTTTAGGAATGAACACCTATACGTACACTCTCGGCCACGGCTGCCTCCTCTTCCCCGCCTGTTGGAACTTCCCCGTCCACGACTCACTTCTCTATCCCCTCGTTTTTCTCTGTTCTCTTTGTTTTCTGAACTTTCCTTTCCAAGGCTTTTCTTCTTTCCCCCTACGGTCTCCCAGGAAGTCTGTTTGGGTAGAAAAGAATTAGATACAAAAGTCAAAATAGAAGAGACAGCTCTCAATCCATACTTCCACCTCATACCCCTTCAATTCATGGCAAAAAAACCAGGAATTTCCATAACATCATGTATATAATACCTTTCAAACTTCACTGATAGAAATGGAAAAAAAATGGGCTGTGCTTTTGGGAAGAGATGAGAAAGAAACAAGTTGGACTGTCTTACAGAATGCGAGGATCTCAAACGTTTCTGGCTATAATGGACTTCTGCTAGTTCCAGGAAGCTTAGATAGATCCACAGCCTAGAAAACCTCCAAAGTAAGCTTCCTTCTCAACTACCTTCATAAATCTAGCAAGAGAGCATGCACAGAGTTATCTTCTTCTCTAAAAGAAAAAATGTTTATACGCACCACTGAACAAAAGACTGATAAGTACGTGGCCTAAGGGTGGGAGAAGACAAAACATTATCCAGACATATGAGAATTCAAGCACCAGGAGACAGAATGGCAGAGCAACAACTTGGGAAAACTGAGGCAATGACAAGCCATCTGCCCCTAACAGCTACAGCTTATCACACACAGCAAAACAGAGGAAAAGTTATGTCTAAGGGAGACGAGGGACCAAGGTCCAGACACCAGGCTTCAGCTCTAACATTAAACACCGCCTTTAAAATAAATCCAGGGATCATTTGGACTCCATAAGAGTATCTGTAGGAGTTGAAAATAAAATGACTAGAACACTTCCTAAGAGTAGCACAGCACCTCACATATGACACAATTGCATAGCTTGTCCATTGAGCCACAGTTGCAAAGTGAAAAACAGTATTCTTTGCAAACCATTACGATGGCAGATAGGTTTATATGTCTACCCCCATCTCTAGGAGCTTATAGTCTAGCTAAGGTATTTAAGCAGGATAGATAAGGTATTTGCATATGAAAGTAAGCGGACATCAACTCTGAAGCACTAAAAACATGAACTCTGACAGGCACCTGCATCATACGAAAAAGGTTGGCTATCAGTACTTTTAGGTCCTGTCCTACCTCCTCTCAATTCAGAAAACAGCAACTCAGAAGTCCTCATGAGGCAGGCAATGACCAGCTAGTGCAAGCTGCTCAGAATGAAGTAATGCTACCGGGAAAGTATGTAGCAAAGCAGTTTGTAAGTATAAACTCAATGTTTCATTTTACCCTTTGAAAGAGTAAGTTCTAAGAGAACGGTCACCCTCTCTTATTCTTTTATATGGTACAGGCCAGAATGAAGTCTGAAGCCCTTTTCAATTTCATCTCCACTACAGAAGGCAACAGCACCAATTTAGGAGAACTGCAGAAAGCATGGATTAAAATACAAAACTACATGTTTGAGCAACACCATGTTATTTGCGACAGAAAACTCTTTTCTCCAGTAACTACCACATGGCTTCACCTGCCATAACCTCTGTAACTGCTATAATAAAACTGTGTAACACTAAAACAATACTAGAGCTTTAGAGACACTTCATAGGAGGACAAATAACTGCAATTACAACTGAAGAAGCAAGTCTATATAGCTCAGAATGCATTAGTTTTTCACTGATGGGCACGGTGCCCAGGGATCTCTGACCATTTTAAAAAATACCCCAAACTGGATGATCCTGAAAAGCTTTAGAATCAGCAGCCTCTCCTTGGTAAGTTTTTACATGACACAGGAAGAATCAGCATAAGGATGACTATGAAAAGCATCAGATCCTTGCTTTCCCACAATATAATTTGAGGAAAGCCTTGAGAAGCTGGGCACATGCTTTAAGATAGAGGATGGTACTACCTCTGGCCATAGGAATCCATCACAGACTACTGAAGCTGCCTGTTTTTGCAAGGGAGCTAACTGATTACAATTTCAGTTGAGGATGCCTGAGGCAACACAACTGACAGTTCTGAGCCTGACCTCTGAAAACATGTAATAGAAGTCGCCTTGCAGGCCTGATCTTAGATGGAAAGAAGAATAATCTGAAATGTTCCCTTTGTTCTATCTTCAAAGTTTTAGGAAGGAAAACTTTGTTGGGCATAAAATGGATCTTACGCTTGTAGGAAGTTAAATGAATAGAAATCCTGGGCAAAGAAACATGCCCTTCTCTACTCTCATCCAAAAGCCTCTGTCTTTTCAAAGCCAGACTGTCACAACTGCAAGTGAAAACTCTTCCTAAAGACTAAGTCATACAACATAAAGCCAAAAAATTATAGACATCCTATCTATCCCTCCTTGATCTTCTAATTCCTCAAATTAGACAGGCACAACTTCTTCCAACTGAGGTTAAAACAAAATAAAACAAACAAACAAAAAAAACCTAAACCATCAAAAGAAATACCAAAAAGACCCAACCAAACCAAACCCCCACATACACACACAAAACTTTCAGGTTATCAAAGCAGAGTGAAACTAGAAAAAGATTTGTGCATCTGCATTCAGAACTAGTAGCACCTCTACTTTCAACTTCACGTCAAATCCACAGTTGAATTGGTGAATTGTTCTGAAATATAATGGTCTTAAAACAAACCCTTCGAGTTGGAGGGCCATAAATCTCCATGAAGAATAAATTTCTTCATGCCCTTCAATTAAAACTCCTTCCTCCTTTTCAATTAATACTCCTTCCTCCTTGAGCCCTGCAAGTTCTGTGTATTTGTTTCTAAGTTGCATTTTGCCTACAGAAAGCAGTGGGTTCAGAAGGACATTCATTTTGACAAGCAGAACACACACACATTTTGCTTCTAATGGACAAGAGTTCAGAAAGTTTCTTCCATGTCATGATCACGTATTACAACTGGCTGAAGTAAGAAAATATTTAACATTCTCTATCAACCAGAAAACTATTTTAAACTAGAAAATGTCAAGTATCAGAAGTACAAGAGAGCACAAAACCAGCATATTACCAAGACAGATTTAATCATGGAGAGATGCTCTCCTACTCGCAACTCACCAATTCACTCAGTATTACAGACTTAAGTGTTTTAGATGACCTCAACTCTGATAAATAAAAAAGAGATAGGAAAGATAGTCCCGTTGGTCAGAATGGTATGTATCCTAGATTTAGAATATGTGTGGGGTGAGTTTCCTCATTAACAATAAGCTAGAATACATATCCTGACAAATCACAGGAAATACTGAATGTTCAGCACTAAATAAAGGAAGTCCAGGTTTTCCCAATTTAGATGAGATGGAGTCTAGTTTACTGCCTCAGATAAATGTAAGAAGTCCCTCCAGCAAAAACTTCAACCACAGCAAGACGTATTTTCCTGATATCTCTTGGCATAAAAAATTGGACTGTGTAACATCCTAAGCGACATTATTTGTTGTTATATACACTTCGTTTAGTCTCCTCTTCCTGTTTTTCAATGAGCAACACAGTGAAAGGACCAACTGCTTGCTGTATCCTATTCTGCCATTAGCTGCGTTGCCAATGCAACCTTCAGATGTGGAAAGCTCCTCCGACTTCAATACTGACAAGGCACACCTGCAGAAGTTGCACGACTTAAAATATCTACCTGCCCTTTAGGCTTATAAAGACTGCCCTTTGTGGCAAACAGTCTCAGGTCTCAGGGTTGTGGATGTGCTACAGAGTAAATACAAATATTGCAGCAAAAATCAGGCCTGTGCCTGACAGAGCACTGAGTTACACTGTAGAGTTAGACTTGCTGCATGTAAATGAAAGCCAGAGGAATCTGCAAAAGACAGCTGAACACCCACAACATTTTCAAGGTTCAGCCTACCCTGGGGTATGCACAAAGAGAAACTGCCCTGTCTCCATTTCCTTCAAAAGAATTTGAATGGGGACACAGAAATTAAAAAGCTGCTGAAATTACTTTCCCAATCACTTGTCACTGAGAGGCTACCAAGCCTCATACACTATTATCCATTGCTGTTCATGTGGGCATCATAGATACAGCCAGGAGCAGTGAGAGGACTATTAAGAAGGATTACAGAGCCCTAGGGACGGCTTAAAGGACTCTCAAGCCCAGGTAGTTTTCTTCATCAATTCTCCCAAAGGGAAGGGGTTTGAAACAGCTAGTCAAATCTGGTGAATCAACAGATGGTTACAGGACTGGTGACACAACCAGGGGTTCAGCTATTTAGACCACGCAACTTGCTTTGAGAAACTTGGTTTGCTGGGGACTGATGAAGACCTGTCAGAGAAAAGGAGAATCATCTTAGGTCACAGGCTTGCTGAGCTGGCGGAGAGGGCTTTAACCTAAAGTACTAAGGGGAGCACCTGAAAAGCAGTGCAAAGAAATTCCTGCCACTCCAGCCAGCAAGTCAGCTTCATCAGGGGCCCAACCTAAATGCCACCATGCAAACACACGTAGCATAGCAAATAAACAAGAGGAGTTAGAAACATGTGCACACCTGCATGGCTGTGATCTTACTGGCATCACAGAGATGTGGTGGGACACCTGCTATGACTGGAATGTTGGAATGGAAGGATACAGGCTCTTCAGGAAGAACAGGCTGTGGAAATGATGAGGGGGTGTCACCCTCTATGTCAATGACCCACTGGAGTGCATGGAGTTCTGACCAGGAATGGATGGTGAGCTGACTGAGAACTTACAGGTCAGGATTAAAGGAAGGGCAGGGACAGTGGACAGTACAGTGGGGTTCTGTTACAGGCCACCCAAACAGGAAGACCATGCGGATAAAGCCTTTACAGACAGATAGCATCAGCCTCACATTCACAAGCCCTGGTCTTCATGGGAAACTCCAACCACCCTGAACCTGAAGGTGCACAAGTCCGTGGGACCTGAGAAGATGCAGGTCCTGGGGGAATTGGTGGATGAAATTGCTAAGCCATTATCCATCATATCTGAGAAGTTGTGGCAGTCTGCTGAAGTTTCTCCTGACTGAAAATGGGGAATTATAACCCTCATTTGTAAAAAGGCAAACAAGGCAGACGCAGGAACTACAGGCCGGTCTCACCTCAACACCCACCAAGATCATGGAGCAGATCCTCCTGGAATCTATGCTAAGGTACATAGACAATAATGGGGTGGTTGGTGACAGCCAACATGGCTTCACTAAGGGCAAATCATGCCTGACAAATTTGGTGGCCCTCTACGATGGGGTCATGGCATTGGTGAATAAGGGAAGAGCAACATCTACTTGGGTTTGTGCAAGGCATTTGACACTGTCCACACATGACATCCTTGTCTCTAAACTGGAGATGTGTGGATTTGACTGGTAGACCACTTGCCAGATAAGGAATTGGCTGGATGGCCGCACTGAGAGTTGTGGTCAATGGCCCAATGTCCAACTGGACACCACTGTTGAGTGGTGTCCCTCAGGAGTCAGTGTTGGGACCAATCCTGTTCAACATCTTTGTCAGTGACATGGACAGTGGATTGATGCACCCTGAGCAAGTCTGCTGACAACACCAAGCTGTGTGATGCAGTCAACATGCTGGAGGGAAGGGATGCCATCCAGAGAGACCTGGATAGGCTCTAGAGGCGGGCATGTGCAAACCTCATGAAGTTCAACAAGGCCAAGAGCAAGGTCCTGCACCAGGTTTGGGGCAACCCCAAATACAACTACAGACTGGACAGAGAATGGATTAAGAGCAGCCCTGAAGAGAAGGAGATAGGGGTGTTGGTTGATGGGAAGCTCAACATGACCAAGCAGCGTGTGCCATAAAGATGATCAGAGGGCTGGAGCATCTCTGCTATGAAGACAGGCTGAGAGAGTTGGTCTTGTTCAGCCTGGAGAAGGGAGGGCTCCAGGAAGATGTTACAGCAGCTTCCAGTCCCTAAAGGGGGCTACAAGAAATCTGCAGAGGGGCTTTTTACAAGGGCCTGTAGGGACAGGAAAAGGGGGAATGGCTTTAACATGACAGAGGGGAGATTGAAATTAGACATTAGGAAGAAATTCTTCCCAGTGAGGGTGGCGAGGCACTGGCACAGGGTGCCCAGAGAAGCTGTGGCTGCCCCATCCCTGGCAGTGTCCAAGGCCAGGTTGGACACAGGGGCTTGGAGCAACCTGCTCTAGTGGAAGGTGTCCCTGCCCATGACAGGAGGTTGGAACTATATGGTTCCCAAACCATTCTTTGATTTTATGATTCTTAGAATTAGAAAGATACAGAAAACAAATATGAAAGTAAAAACTTACCGTGTCTGAACTTCCTTCCAGCAGTATGTTGATTGCTCTGTTCACATCCCCATTACAATCATGTAGTGCCACTATGCACTCATCCTGGTTTTTCCCCGTCACTTCCATAAGCTGGCAGTAAAAGTCAGACATGTTAAAATATCTCAATTGTCATCATAAGAAAAAAAGCATTAGTACCACCCTAGATTCCAAGAAAAAACATAGCTACTGTATCAGAGCAAACTAAAATTCTAAATAAAGTTATCTGCATTTTACAGATCTGCTTGTGATTCAGACAAGAGACAGGATGAAATACAGCATAAATGGTAATCAAGCACATCCATTTCTTTATTTTCATGCTCACAGCAAATGCTGTCACTCCAGATACAGCAGTATATGAGAGTAAAGATGTAAAAGACCAGGATAGCCCCAGAATTATCCTCTCTCCCATCAAGCATCCCCCTCTTTATTCCACTGTATGAGAACAGGTATAAGGTGAGCTATGGCAGAGAACAGATCCATCTGGAAAAATTTCAAGATATTAGATAAGAAAAAGGTTATTTTTCAGCCAGATCAGCTCTCTCAATCCATTTTGTCATAAGGACACACAAAAGGCATAAGCAGCATAAGGCTGCTTAGGGAGACCTAGCATTGAATTATGCTCCATGGACCTGCAGTGCACATCCTGAGGAGTGTGGGATGGAAATAATCACTCTTCTCATGGAACATCCAGGAACTCACCCAAATAAAAAGAATTTACATGAGCTAGAAATACATATGCACAACATAAAATACTGGATATTTCCTACGCAAAACTCAACTTTTATGCTTCTCACCAGCAGAGCTACAGGCACTATGGACGACTGTCCTTTGGTTTCAGGAAGTACAAGACTTCACTTTTGGCACAGCAACAGAACAAATTCGTAACAAGAACAATGAAAAGCACCTAATAATGCTTCACAGGGGGGTTTACAAAGGGAAAGAAACCAAGAAACTTGCTCCTCTGGTGCATTAAAGCGTTCACACTAATTCTTCTCTCCTTCCTGGTGTACTTCTAGGTTCTTTATGAGCTGTCATGTGCTCACTAGGACAAAATCACCAGTACACACAACCGAACACAGACCCGGATTCTCACTACCACCTGAGTTAATGTTCTCAGCTATAACTGGGTAATGGAAACTTGCGCATTTCACCTAAAACTCAACATGATAGAGGAATCAGTGTAAGATTTCATTTTTACAGTGTAATTCTATATTTTAATTCATACAGATCTGGGAGGTAATTTTTTTTTTCATAGCACTTCACCTTTAAGCTGTGATTAGATTTTTACTTTTCCTGAAAAACACCAAAAATACTGGCAAACTCAGTTTAAACAGGTGACATATTTTTCCCACATGCAAGTACATGTGAATGAGCTGAATGCACTCTTTATTCTGACATCCATTAGGCTTCAAGCCCATACTGCAGAGATACAGTCTGGAAGAGACACCAGCACAGATGAGTTTTGGCTTAAAGGCTTGTCTACAAAGGAAAATACACCAACATAACTATACAACCAGAGCAGTATAACCACAGTTTCTTGTAAACAGACTTTACAGTGCAATAAAAAGCACCTTTTCGCAGTTAAACTTATGTCCTTCTCAAAAAGGTTTCATCTAAATCAGAAACAGACGCTCCAAAATGTAAGCCACTTTTGGAGTGCCTTACTGCAGGCTGTAAAAACTCTGTACCGTAAGACACATACTTGTTTCACTTTATCTTCAAAATCTGCATCGTTCTTATCGTAGATCATCTGAGCAAGGCGAATCTGTTCTGCTGTTGCCTGAAAAACACAAATATCCAATAAAGTACACAAAAGGTAACGATATCTTTTTAAAGTATCTCCCAGTGTCACTTTTTCCTTCAGATTCCCAAAAAGAACATATGCAACAAGCACAGAGGTGCACATCTCCTCTGTGCCCAGTTTATTGTTAAAAAGTTAGCTAGCACAGAAGTAATTTCAACATGTTCCAGCATGTCTAAACCACAGTTAAAGGTCACCACATAGACAAGACAAACATACAATAAAACAGGATTTACCACAGAAGCCTATGCTTTAATATTATTACTTTCTTTTGGTATGTACCACTCCAGAATTGGAGTTTTATCATAACAAACTGGCAACAGTATTTCTAAATTAACCACATCTCTGATGGTTCCTGCTCACATCACCTTCCATGACTCTCCGAACAAAATGCCTGTAGTTTTACAAGCACTTAAAAAGACTGAGTCATGCCTTAAGATTTTCCCCGTGAACATCTGCACTTGTTTTCTTTATAAGTAATAGTGGGTTCTGAAAACTGCTACATGATCTTGCTACTGATTAAATATTTGGTGTTTCTGGACCACAAATCCACACTGGCACTTCCAAAAGGTGAAATGAATAAAATGGATGGATGCAGTAAAGTACCATAAATCCAAACAAGCCATGGCTGTCCCAGAAAGCAAGCAATTCAGGAATACTCATGTCTCATCATACATGTCACTCTTCACACTGTGGTGTTTGCAGTCTACTTGAACTGCACTCCCATGAAAATACCAAAGATAACTGTATGCTACAGGATCCTGGGCCTAATCTGATTTCTGCTCTAACAGAAGAGGCTTCCATCTCATGCCAGAGAAGGGTGATCTTGAAGCATGCCAGTAAATGCAAGTTAATGTGCTGCAGAAGACTTTTCACTGGGAAGAGGCCCAACTCATCCGCTGAAATTCTTGAGGGAAAAGATTCATCCTGGGCAGCTGGTTGAAGCTCACCTTTTGTAGTCTCACTTTAGAAGATACCTATGTGAAATTCTGTGCCTCAGGTTCAGACTTAATCAGCCTCAAACTGCTTTGCTTTTGGAGTTTACCACAAACAGAAGCTCTAGAGGAGGTCTCCAACTGTAAATGCTGATAAGAGTCTAAAAATTACTCCGCCATATACCACCAGCTGCTTATTTTCTGAGAAGTTACTGCAGCTGTCCCAGTTCCTTGAGGGAAGCGATACTTGCTGTGCTCAGAAGGCGACTGTTCCAAGACAATTAGCATTTGTAATATTCGTTAACCGAGTTAAGTACTCTGCACTGCTTCACATTTTCAAAGCATCATGCTGACAGTATCATACATCACCCCACTCGGTAACACAGAGAAAAGCCTGCTCTGGAATTCCCTACAACAGCCCTGATCCACCCTCCACAGTAGCTTCCCAGTCAGTGCAGTGTTCTGTGCATAGGAGATCTTCCTTTGTGCCTGCTGAGAACCCAGTAGAGAGTAAAAGACAAAGGTCTGCTGGTTTCAGAAATTAAGCCTGTTCATCCATTTTCTTACTCTGATTTCAGCTTCCTCAGGCCCACTGCAACTTTTAAGCTAGTAAAGAGATTTCCTTTAAAGATATCCAGAGTAAAAACACTCTGACAATGTAATTTCTGTAGAGATATCACAGCATACTTGACCAGAAACATGAAGCCATTGATTAATTTTTTCTGTAAACCAATGTGGTTTTTCCAAGTCAAAGATAACCGCACCAAATGTGTGACACTATCTTTAGTTTTCCCATGTAAGCAGTGAGCTTAGAAACAAGCAGGTACAATACCACTAATATTTATGCCAGTGGATGACTACCAGACGGAACTGGCAGTTCAGAAGAAAAAAAAAAAAACCAAAACAATGAAACCCCAAAAGTCATGTTTTGACTACACATACACCAAATCAGTGTCACAGGAAGTTTCGAGGTTTTTTTCCCCAGTGAGTAGTTCTTGTTTAAGTCATCACTGTTACAAGTAACACTGTAGCATCCTATAAAAGAGTATAGTTAAGCTTTAATTGCAACTAAGACAACAGAAGAATCTTAAGACAACCAGAACTTTAGTCAAACTTAAAAGAAATCTTAGTGGCATAACAGCAAAGGAGACTTTTAACTAACAGCTTTGAACTACCAGAAAGTGGAAGTATGCGAAACACAAAATTAAGTGACAGTAATATACCCAGAACTTATTAAAAAAAATAGTATATTTATTATCCAGAAGCAATGCAAAAGAACTTCGATGTAATTTCTCAAATAACTTAAATGATGATCAATATGATATTATGACAATGAAATCTCCATTTGGGAAAGCAACATTGCTCTATGTTCAGAAAAATTAGTCATTGTTGATTGAACAGTAAAACCCCACACATTTCTGTTGATCTGTAAAGCCTGACTAAGCAGGAAGGTCCATCTGATATCTAAACAATAAAAATACGTGGTCCTCCAGAGACACTCTGTGCAACCTCCCACTGAGAGCATGTCCCATCTTCACAGCTATTCCTTGGACTTCCTCCCATCTGCCAATGTCTTTCTTGTGCCAGAGAACCCTAAACTGGGCAGAACACTCCACTGCTGTCAACCTTCTTGCTATAATCCTGCAGCCTCACTTGTGAGAAAATAAAACCAAATTCAACTTCATTTATTGAAAGACACTTTCTAAATTCACAGATTAGCATGAATCACTGTGCAAAGCACTGCAAAACAAGATGATACGGGCTTGAGGTCACATAATTAATACTGTACAAAATGGAACAGGAGCCCATCCACGACAAAGATCAGTCTAGAAAATAGTAAGACAATTTCCCAGAGGAGTACCTCTAGACCGATGCACTCTCTGCAAGCAGAGAACTGAGGCAATTCTTGAACTGAGTCCAATTTTGAGGAGTACCTGACAAGAGTAATTAGTTGCCAGAAGCAGAGACATTTTGCACTCTGCCACCCAGGCAAACACATAACTTAACTACTCTTCCACTGAGAATCAAGACAATGGGGTAATTTCAATCTCACAGATACTCAAAATAATTTTCACCTGCTAGTGGAAGACCATCTTCTTTTCACTTTGTGAGGACACTGCACAACAATTTTAGGATTGTGCAACTTGCAGATACACTGAATCACAACGTAAAATATAGCATGCATCTAACTACACTTTCCCCACCCACCCAAATTGCTCTGTTGACCAGAAATCCACAAAAATCAGGAGGCTGGCATATAAAGATCTGAGGACACTGAAGTCACAGGACAGAAATCCTGACACAGACATAAGCACAGAATTCCTCACTGGTGGGAAATACTGCTGAAAAACACAAAGGTTTTTGGGGTTTTTTTCTCCTTTAGAGACAAGAACATACGAACAAATTATTGCTGTCCTGGATTACTGAGTAATTAAAGAGAGATACAAACATACTCTTCCAAAATAGACCATGATTTTTTTCTTCCCTCTTCTCAGTTTTTACTGACCCACAGAAAAAAATACGTATCATTACATGCTCACTTTCAACTCAAATTAATTACATAGTATCACATACCTGTACTACTTGTTTCTGTGGTTGTGTTGGCTGTGCGGTTGAAATTTGCGCTTTGTCCCGAGTGCCCCGGGTACGTTCACTGCCCACCGAAGTCATCATATACAGTATATACAAAACAATGTATGTACAAAATAGAAAATCTGAAAGGAAAAATATTTAAAAAAGAGCATGAGCTAAGACAGGGCACTGATTTGATAACATACAAACACAGTAGCTTGAACTCTTCTTGCTTTTACCACAAACTCTAGAAACTCCTGAGAAAGCAGCGTTAATACACTATTATTGGATTTATCATAGTCTTTACTGTAAAGGGGGAGATGCAGTGGATAAAAAGCATTTTTGTCAGCTGATTGGGATCTGTCTAAATCTGTATTTCCAGACAACATCAAAATCTCACAGTTTTTCCCAGTTATTTAACATACAGACTTTTCTGTCTGCTACTCTGCTGAAGTTTCACCTCCAGCTGTATTACCCCTTGAATTTCTGTAATGCCTGCTGTCTTGTTTTGATACCTGGAATTTAACCACTCTTATACGCTCTCAGAACACTAATGCAAAAATTGCATTCACAAACTAGGCAGTTCCTCTCTTCCCCACCATCAGACTGCTTTCCTCCACACATACAAAGGTCATGGCCAACATGTATTCTACTTTTCACCTTTCATTTGTAAGAGAAATTATGATACTTACCTTTAAATCCAGCTAGTACTTCTGTTTTGTTCTCCTTCATAGTTACAGAAATGATCTATGAAACTACCTATTACCCTGCTCTAAACACACCTTTGTTGTATGGCAACGAAGAAACCCTAAAGAAAACCCAAATCCCATGCACAAATCACCGCTACCCAGTTTGGGGCAGTTCACTCTCATTCATCCTCTAGCATTAAAAGAAGACAGGCTGAGAAAGTTGGGGCTGTTCAGACTGGAAAAGAGAAGGCTGCGTGGAGACCTTATAGCAGCCTTCCAGTATCTGAAGGGGGCCTACAAGGATGCTGGGGAGGGACTCTTCATTAGGGACACTAGTGGTAGGACAAGGGGTGATGAGTTTAAACTCAAACAGGGGAACTTTAGGTTAGCTATAAGGCAGTCTAGAAAATAGTAAGAGGCACTGGAATAGGTTGCCCAAGGAAGTTGTGAATGCTCCAACCTTGGAGGTGTTCAAGGCCAGCCTTGGGCAACATAGTTTAGTGTGTGGTATCCCTGCTCATGGCAGAGGGGTTGGAACTAGATGATCTTGAGGTCCTTTCCAACCCTAACTATTCTATGATTAAAATTACTTTGAAACAAAGAATTTATTCTTCCCCCTGTGTTCCACAAGGCTAATTGATGAGCATGGTTTATAGCAGCTATGATAACTGCAAACGAATCTCTCAGTTGATCAGAATGGTCACAGTCAACTAACTGCCTGCCTTCTGTCCCTATGACACTTGGAAGCAAAACTGCACATCTAGGGAATTAAGGACAACCTGCAAGTCGTGCACCTGGGCAGAATATGCGCAAACAAGCAGCAAAGTGCTTTTACTGCAGCCTCAATGTATAAACGTGCCTCAGCATGCAACTTGTCAGGGCAGCAGCTTTGGAGCAAGGCAGATATCACTAAGCTCAATGCACAGTAATGCTGAATGATGAAAACGGAGCAAAGTGCTGTCTGTGATCACATGGACATGGATGTGTTCAGTACCCAGCTGTGCACTACCATTCACATTTAATGGGTACTCAGCAATTCAAGCTGCAATGAGATGCTTCAGTTTAAACATCGATTCACAATGCTTAGGAGCCTCATCTAGAATCAAAAGGACAATTAAGTCCATTATCATCTAAATCTCTTCTACACTTTAGAAATACATTTTCTTTGGTGAAAATTGAACCCTGACACTGAATTTCTTTATGTGCTAGGAGAAAGTGCATTTCCATGAACTCTTACATATTTAACAAGAAAAGTCCAGCCTTTACCAGGAACTGACTGTAGTATGAGCTCAACTGGAACACTGTGTTTCTCTAACTTTATCAATATATTTACCAAAGCCAATCTGTCTCCCAGTCTCTCAAAGTAATTAACACTGTTGTTTTCTAAGTTCCAGAACACAGACCTTCAAAGCACTGTGCTTGATACCCTAAAAGCCAGACAGAGTCAGAATAGAGGTTATTCAAGCTGGCGACAAGATGTCCTCCAGAAAGCAAAATATTTAGTAGATATGGAGATGCTCTGAACAGCAAGTTCAACACTTACCATGAACTATTTGGTCATGGCTGTCCACTGATATTTTGGACAGCCTTCAGTTGGGCTTGCAGTAGGAATTACTTTTGCTCCCTGTGTTAAAATCTGCTTTATAAGCTTGCTGACTGGACAGCCAACATCTGAAAACTTGAATTTATATAGACTGAAAATGACATTTGGTTGTTGGATTTTTGGGGGGGTTTTAAAGTATCAGTCAGCTCTTCACAATTTGAACCTAGCACAGCGAGCAGTGAAAAAAGCTCTAAACAGACAATAATGCCAGAGAACACTAACCTCTCTAAAAGATAAGCTATTAGTTTCAAACATGATTGTCTGGACTTAGTCGACTGTGATTTAAGACATGTTGAGAAATTATAATTCCATTGTGTCGCAATTTATTCATAATTTCTGAATTAAGATCATGCTTGCGCAGAGTCTGATACCTAGGAATTCTGACATAGATTTCAATCTTACTTTCCTTAATTTCACCTAAGCGACTCAAAACATTGCAATCCATGTTTTGGACACAACAGTAACACACACACATTAAAACGAAGAGTTTCCTGTTTGTCTGTAAAGCAGATCCTAACTATAGCCTACATTTCTGCCAGCCAGGCAATCTATTGTACCTGAAGAGGATTGTGTCTTTATCCCTCTCCTAACATGTATTGTACAGTGCCTCTGTGCCACAGCTGTTTAAGCCATGTTTGGTTTTCACGATGAAAGGATGCTTTAAAGGAAAAGGCAGGCACACAAATGTTTGAAACACTCCTTGGGGATGAAGCAGCACAGAAAGATCAGCCTGCTGGTGGGAACAGAGCCAAACAACCTCAACAGTGTAACAGGGTCTGTAAAGATCCTCATTTTGCTGACTGTGCAGCCCATGAGCAGCACAGTTTAGCAACAGGTCCAAAGCAGAAAACCAGAGAAGGCAAGAGCCTCTTCCTGGCAGCAGTATGGACTTGTACTTGCTTCAGGCAAGTACAGAAACACACCCTCGGTTTGACATTCCCCGTTAAGCCAACATGGACATGTTACAATCTATTTCAGACACAATCCAGCCTTCTTGAAAGCACAGTTGGCAGCATGATACAAAGAGAGCTTTCAAAATAAAGCTATTTTATTTCACCTTAGCTTGATCCCACTATCTACTGGCAGCATCCAGACAGCACAACTAGCCCAGCCCCATCAGCATGCATAAGGAGCAGGGGAAGGGCTCTGCTGCACCACCAACTGCACTGACCAGGGACACATTGCACCTCCCTGGCACGAGCATGCCCTCACCAACGGGCTGAGGTTTCACACCCTACCACACCTACTCCTAGGGTACCGAAGCAGCAGGTAAAAGGTAGGCAGATAGCCACTGCCTTCAAATTACCACAGTTAACTACAATTGTGAGCATTAAGTGGGATACTGTTAATTGATAAGATGTGGCTGAACAAGAACACTTCCTTGCTTCCAAAGCAGCTTCTTACTCTTCCCCAACTCCTGATATTAAAGTCTGTTTGGCAGGCTGTTGTCATAGCAATGGCTAGGATATTAGACTGATGAACTAAATTTTAACTGCAGACCAAATGAGGAAAGAAGATTTGAGATTGGAAGACAACTCTTAATTAAAATCTGTTTAATAAAGATCAAAAAAAAATATTCAGACAAGCAGATGTTTCAGCTTCTATGTCAGGGTCTGGCTCAGTGCAAAAGTCCCTCATCAGTAGTTAATACTTGACCTTGCAGACACATTGCAACTCTAGCAAGCAGACAAAACAGCTGCATGTTTTAGAAATAGATACACATTAAATAAAACAGACCCTGAGAGCACTAGCAGAAAAGAAGGAGAAAGCATTAGAGATTGGACTTCCCAAAAATGTTGTGTAAAGAATGTGGTCATACTTTTATGCATCACAATAAAGAAGAGAAGCACAAGACTGCTCTAAACTGTTTTTAAACTGACGCTGTTTAGCTTCTCAAGCTCCAAGGAATTTGAATTTCAGAACTTCCTCATAAAGCAAGTAACTAGACTTAAAAATGGAAAACAACAGAGAGGTTTAAGAGTAAAATAACCTCAAATCTCAACGTTTTGTTTGTGTGTTTCTGTCTGTACAGCAAGTTTAGCCCAAGCACCCACACTACAACAGAAGATAACGGATTGTATAAGCCATCACCAGACTGAGGAATGATAACAATTACTCTAGTTTCCAAAAGCAGTACAGAAGTATCGGTATCTCAACATCCAACTTGCCTGAAGAGACCAAATCCCACTCCCTCCATACTGTAAGACTTACCCAATACATTTAGGTGGGTTTTTTCTTTGCATTTTAGAAAAAAGAGAGGAAGGCAAAGAATCAAAGAGTAAATGAATGCATACAACACAAAAAGCAGGTTTTTAAATCTATAATGCTTTATTTGATCTTTTGTTCAACCTTCCTTCAGCAAGAAATCTCGTCCTTTTTGACTGAAAGAAGTTAGCAAAGCTAGAAAGACAGAGAATACAAACTGACTTGACAGAGGGCAAGCCCCACAAGATACAGCAAACTTATTGCTGAACTTTCAGGGACAGACCATGAACTGCAATACCACCTGACTTTCAAGGAAGTCAAATACTAACTTCCATCAGCTGAAGAAAATACTTGCAGTTTCAAATTTTTCCTGAGGCAGTCTCAAGAAAGTTATTTTCTTGACTCTCTGGACAAAGAGTTGTGATAAAGATTGTGTGTGAAGAAATCTCTATGAACACCTTAACAGTGTGATTGCTTTTTAATATTCTAAACACAAAACTACTCAGTCAACGATTTGTCACAATGACAGGCCTGGGAAAAGGCTGCAGAACACTGCCTCATGATGGCATGACTGCTACACTCGTACATTGAGTCTACATTTTATTTCTAAGGCAGTAGCATAACATGAGAATGAGGAAAAAGAGTGGACAAAAAAAATAATGCATGCAAAGCACCTATGCAACGCATTTCCCTCAAGTGCTGTTGTCTGAAGCATCTCACCACCTTTATTACTGCTTATAAAGGGAAAAGTCGGCAAGAGCCAGATGTTCCTCAGGAGCAGTGCTGATTACTCAGTGTCTTTACCGCCCCAAGCCAACAATACCGAATCCAAGCTTATGGATCATGGGAGGATTCATGTCTCATCTTGTGGTCTTCTGTAGTAAATAAGAATAATACTGATGGTCAGGAGTAGACCTGCATCACTGGCAGAACACCACAGCAGAGAGGAATTGTACCATCTGCATACTCTCATGTTTTACCAAGAAAAGAGGATTGCTCGGAGTGGCAAGAGTACCAGCACAAACATATAAACTAACATACACATTTCCAGTTGTGTTAGCAAAACATACCTTATAAGTCAACAGTCTTACCCACCTTTCTTAAAGCCCACTGATTTGTTACAGTTGAAATCATTATTCTGCCAAGTAAATCAACAATTAGCTACAAACATACGCTAATCTACGAAAGTCAGTGATTCTTCATTACCAGAAAAAAAAAAGTTCATTTCAAGTATTAGTATTCCTAATCAAATATTATACAAAAGAAGAGAAGTAAATATACATATAGGTCTTACAAATAAAGAGACTGCATTGTTCTGGAAGAGAAAGAAGTGCTCATCTTTGGAAGACTGGAGTGAGGCAAAGGCTTGTCACGTATCCAAAATCATGATGCAGAAGAGGGACTGAACAGCACATCAAGGGTGGATGGGGCTTGTAGCAGCCTGGTCTAGTGGAAGGTGTCCCTGCCCATGGCAGGGGGTTGGAACTGGATGAGCTTTAAGGTCCCTTCCAACACAAACCATACTATGATTCTATGACTGTTGTCCACTAGTAAAGCAGGTTCTAATCATGAGAGTTAAATCTTCTAATCTCACAATATCTGTCTTTGCTATTATCCCAGTATCTCTGCCTAGCATGTGTTTGTATATACTGGTGATTATCCTAATCAAAATCTGCCAACTACACCCAATAAAACAATCAGTGCACTTGCCCTCATAATTTCTTTACAAATATTCAAACTTCAGAGGCAATAAGTGCCCTTATAAGGAAATTTCTGAAGAAGGAATCTAAATTTCCCCAAATTCAACTTTCACTGGTATTAAATAAAAAATAATAATAAAGACATTCATACTAAAATCAGAAAAGCCTAACTGACTTCCACCTAGGCCTTTATCTTTTACACAACCAAAGCAATCTTCAAACTGACAAAAACCTGGTTAGTGAAACATACACAGCTCTGCTACTGTCGGAAGACAAAACAAGATCCTGAGGGATTCTGGACAATCAAAAAGCAGTGAATGTCCAAGAAGATTTAGAGGACTTGACCTTATGTTTCAGACATCAGTATCTACAAAGTCCCTATTATCATCTTTTCATGCCATTCTGCAAGAACATCACCATTTCAGATAGCAACCGGCTTGATTTCTGCATACAAAAGTATAGTCCTGCTTCCTGTCCTAATCATAATCTCCATGTTTGCAAGGATCTGCAATGTACAATCATAAAATCAACCAGGTTGGAAAAGACCTTTAAGATTATCAAGCCCAACTGTTACCCCAGGACTGCAAAGGCCACCACTAAATCATGTCACTGATGGCCTTCATCTACACAGTTTCTGAACACTTCCAGGGATGGCGATTCCTCCATTTCCCTGGGAAGTGTTCAGTGTCTGACCGTCCTCTCTGTGAAGAAATTGTTCCTAATCTCCAGTCTAAACCTCCCCTGGTGCAGCTTGAGGCTATTTCCTCTTGTCCTATCACTTGTTCCCTGGGAGAAGAGACCCATCCCACATCACTACAACCTCCTTTCAGGCAGCTGCACAGAGTGGTATGGTGCCTCCTGAGCCTTCTTTTCTCCAGACTAAACACCCCAGTTCCCTCAGCTGCTCCTCATCACACTTGTGCTCCAGATCCTTCACCAGCTCCATTCCCTTCTCTGGATCCACTCCTGGTTACTAGCGTGTACCACTGACTGTAATGAAACTTCGAGTAAGAGACCCCATCAGACTAACTGCATGTTATTTTCTATCTAAGCACTATTCTCAGGACTATCAGAACTAGAGGATCTTACTAGACCATAACATAGACCAGACCACAGTTGTTGCCATGAAATAGACAAAAAAAACCAAAAAAAACCCCAAACAAAACAAAACAAAAAAACACAAACAAAACAAAACAAACAAACAAAACCCATGCTCTTTAAAGTATGCTTCTCTGCCTTGTCCTGATATTCTAAGACCTAAAGAAAAAATCAAATAAATGTTCCTGTCATCTTCAATGGAAGGACCTAATTTCTTGCCCTTTGCAATAGAAAATACTTTTCTTATGCAAACCATCTCTAAAAGCTGCTGCAGTGAAAGGGATAATGTATTCCCATCACTGACCACACCGTATGCTCTCCTGAACTGACTCAGTATCTCGGGTTAGGCAGCATATGGAGACTGCAGTGGCTCAGAGGTAGTTCCTGGTGCTTGCACCACTATGCACACGCCACTTCCTCTTGCTACAGTAGGAAAGGAACACGTTGATTTCCGAGTCCTCTGTTCGCTTATTTTCTAGCCTAACGAGATAAAAGAAAATACTATCCAAGTCAATACATGGTATACTTGCTGTTTATTCCATCACTGTTACATTCAGTGGTGAAGAACCATCAGTATTGCAAACGTCCTTTTCAAACCTGTTTTTCTGTGTTTGTCCCCCACAAAGAATAGAAAAATCAGCAAAGAAAACCAGAAAAGAAAGCTCTCAGTGTTTTCCCTCCCAAGGTTTCCTGAGTAGCACCCAGTGAAAGGGCACTAGTGTCTAGAGCTTGCAACAAAACAGCAGCTAGAACTACAGCCTAGTCACCCCCTGCAACAAATAGGCTGAATTATACACTGCATTAACTAGGAGGTTTGTAAAAAACATTAACTAGTACTTCATAAAAAAAAAGAGAGCTTTACTGCAGCTAAAGAAAAACTGAACTAGCAGGTTTTTCAAGGCTGAAAATCATTACCCTCTGCAGCCAGAACTAACACAGCCTTCCTGAAGTGGAGGACAGCTGAGCAGAGTTCGGGACAAAGAAACACGACTAGAGTTTTAGTTCCCATTTGGAACCTGGTTGTATACTCACTCAAAGTTTAATCCATAGTGCAGGTAGAACCCAAACAGTTTATTCTATTAAAAGCAAGTTTCAGCTCACATCTAATACCACGCAACTGCAAG